>NC_138516.1:7111415-7220645 GCF_964252035.2 Podarcis erhardii | reverse complement strand
GGTGTATCCTTGCCCTCTCCAGGCCCACCTGGCTTCAAAGGCACCATGTAAAGGAGACTGATGGCTTGCTACAGATTTCGTTCTTCCATTGTTGCTTAATGTCTTCCGACGTCACTGCAAAGCCTCATTGGAAGGACTGGGGACTCGGCTACATTACTAAAACAACAACAACAGCGTTTTGAATGCGTTATAAACATTCAACACCAGATGGCGCTGCAGAGCAGAAAACTTTCCGATGACATTTTACCTAGCGGTTTCCCCCCCTTTTGTTATAACGATTTAATATCTTTCTTACTTATCGCATTTATTTTTTGTGTACTTGAGGGTTGATTTCAAAAAATCCCACTGGAAAAATGGTTATGTCCCCGTGGAGACGGCAGTATTGAGTTCTGGCTTGCACTCTTTATAAAGATTTGAGGAGTGAGGTTATTACCTCTCTATTATTCTCCATATTGGGTCGCTTGTTCATTGCTAACACGTCCTTTCTCTAGGACATCAAGGTGATCAGGTGACAGCAAAAACTGCAAGGTTTTTAGCGGGGACCGTTAGAATGAGATCTATTATTTGATTATTGATGTAAACCCCCCCCCAATGTATTTCCTATGGTTAAGTTTTTACCTTTATCTTCAGGACATTTTGTTTTGTTTTATTGCTATGTCTAGTGGCTGATGCAAATAAAGATTCTTCTGCTCTCTCATTTCCCACCACCCCTGTGTGTAAGGTAAAGGTAAAGGGACCCCTGACTGTTAGGTCCAGTTGCGGCTGACTCTGGGGTTGCGGCACTCATCT
The DNA here is from genome assembly GCF_964252035.2 of Podarcis erhardii. NCBI lineage: Eukaryota > Metazoa > Chordata > Lepidosauria > Squamata > Lacertidae > Podarcis > Podarcis erhardii. Next base: position 7,219,856 of record NC_138516.1, on the reverse strand, counting down.
TGCTTTACTGGCCGAGGGAGCCGGCGTACAGCTTCCGGGTCATGTGGCCAGCAGGACTAAGCCGCTTCTGGCGAACCAGAGCAGCGCACGGAAACGCCGTTTACCTTCCCGCCGGAGTGGTACCTATTGATCTACTTGCACTTTGATGTGCTTTCGAACTGCTAGGTGGGCAGGAGCAGGGACCGAGCAATGGGAGCTCACCCCGTCGCGGGGATTTGAATCGCCGACCTTCTAATTGGCAAGCCCTAGGCTGTGTGGTTTAGACCACAGTGCCACCCGCGGTTTAAAAACCTGTGCTGACATTTCCACATGATGCAATGGTGCAGTTTGAGAAATTTTCATTTGTGTGCATATCAGTTTTCAGATATACCTGCACACACCCAGTTTTTATATTCTGGCTTTGAACTTGCGACTGGGTTTGGATCTCCTTGTTTCGTGATTCACACGGGGGGGGGGGGAGGGAATGCTCCAAATACAGTGGTACCTCAGGTTAAGTACTTAATTTGTTCCAGAGGACCGTACTTAACCTGAAACTGTTCTTAACCCGAAGCACCACTTTAGCTAATGGGGCCTCCGGTTGCCGCCGTGCCGCCAGAGCACGATTTCTGTTCTCATCCTGAAGCAAAGTTCTTAACCCGAGGTACTATTTCTGGGTTAGCAGAGTCTGTAACCTGAAGCGTATGTAACCTGAAGCGTATGTAACCCGAGGTACCACTGTAAATAAAGATTTCAAAAAACAGATGCATCCATAGGTGTCGCTGTACCTCGGATGGCCACAAGGTTGGTGATCAAGAGAAAGCATAGCTTTTGTATTGGAGTGAAGAAGTGTGCAAAGGAATCTCAGATATTTGCACGTGTGTGAGAGAGAGAAAGAGTGGGAGAAAGCGCGGACCTCATCCTGGGTCTCCCTCTGCTGTCTTTGCAAATTAGATTATGAAGTGGCCCGCAAGTGGCTAGCTGGCCTACGGAGACGATTCAAGTGTCCCTATTTTCCAGGGAGAGTCCTGGATTTACAGAAGTCGTCCCGATTTCTGATTTGGTCCTGGAACGTCTTGCTTTCCCTTAGGACAGAGGTTTTCAACCTTTCTGAGTCCACAGCTCCCTTGACCAACTAGGGATGCAGGTGGAGCTGTAGTCTAAACCACTGAGCCACTTGGGCTTGCTGATCGAAAGGTCAGAGGTTCGAATCCCCACGACGGGTGAACTCCTATTCCTCCGTCCCAGTTCCTGCCAACCTAGCAGTTCAAAAGCACACCCGTGCAAGTAGATACCGTATTTTTTGCCCTATAGGACGCACCAGATGATAGGACGCACCTAGTTTGGGGGGGAGGAAAACAAGAAAAAAAATATTTTGAATCCCAGAAGCCAGAACAGCAAGAGGGATCTGGCTTCTGGGATACTGTGTGGCTCTTCTGGCTTCTGGGATAAACGCACCAAGCCTCTTCAGGGAAGCAGGATGAAGGCTCCCCCTGCCCGAAGAGGCTGCGCGCGGCTACGGCAAAAGCCAGGACAGGCGTGTCGCTGAAGGGGCGCTGTGCAGAGAGGGAGAACTGCGCAGCGCCCCTTCAAGCGAAGCAGGAGAAGGAATAGAAGGAGACCCTTCTGTTCCTCCTCCGGCCTCCAGGCAGGCGCGTGGCTGAAGCCTCTGGAATGCAGAAGGACCTTGTGCTGTGCTCCAAAGGCTTTGGGTTCCTTTGACTGAAGCCGGGAGAGTCTTGCTCTCCTGGCTTCAGCAAAAGGAACCCGAAGCCTTTGGAGTGCAGCGCAAGTTCCCGCTGCGCGCCAAAGTTTTCAAGCGGCTATCCCTGAAGCCTGGAGAGCGAGAGGGGTCGGTGCGCACCGACCCCTCTCGCTCTCCAGGCTTCAGCGAAAGCAATGCGAAGCCTCCGGAGCGTGGAGGGAGCGCACCCTCTGTGCTTCACATTGCTATCGCTGAAGCCAAGGAGCCTGCATTCGCTCCATAGCACGCACACACATTTCCCCTTAATTTTTGGAGGGGAAAAAGTGCGTCCTATAGAGCGAAAAATACGGTAAATAGGTACCGCTCTAGCGGGAAGGTAAACGGCATTTCCGTGCGCTCTGGTTTCCGTCATTGTGTCCCGTTGTGTCAGAAGCGGTTTAGTCCTGCTGGCCACATGACCTGGAAAACTGTCTGCGGACAAACGCTGGCTCCCTCGGCCTGACAGTGAGATGAATGCCACAACCCCATGGTCATAAATGTACAAGGCAAACACATACATAAGCATATAAACCACGTGTCTGAAATAGCACAGGAGAACAACCCTGAAGCCATTTTGACTCTCCCAGTGACCTCAAATATTTCTCTGAAAGGAGGAAGGAAATGGGAAATCATAGTCTTTTGCTTACCTGTCTTAAGGGTGTATTTGTGTATGAATCAGGTGAGCCTGTGACCTGGTCTCAGGAATTAAAGTATTTACCATCACAACGGAATGCCCAGATTGCCTAGGTAGGACAATCGGTGACCATTGTCAGGTAATATAAACGGAATTGAAGCGGGAGTCTCTTTGTCTTTGTCGCAGTCTTGAATATGATCTTAATAAAGTGTATATCCAAAGACTAACTGAACCATACGCGAATTCCAAGTTGACATAATCCTGTAAAATGTATATTCTGCAAACGTCTAAGACAGGGGTCAGCAAACTTTTTCAGCAGGGGGCCGGTCCACTGTTCCTCAGACCTTGTGGTGGACCGGATTATATTTTTTTTTGGGGGGGGGGGAAATAATGAACGAATTCCTATGCCCCACAAATAACCCAGAGATGCATTTTAAATAAAAGGGCACATTCTACTCATGTCAAAACACACTGATTCCTGGACCGTCCGTGGCCCGGATTGAGAAGGCGATTGGGCCAGATCCGGCCCCCGGGCCTTAGTTTGCCTACCCATGGTCTAAGAGATACCCTGTGTAAATATGCTGCAAAGTGAATGTAACCAAAGAAAGAACTGTGTACATTGGTACCTCAGGTTAAGTACTTAATTCGTTCCGGAGGTCCGTTTTTAACCTGAAACTGTTCTTAACCTGAAGCACCACTTTAGCTAATGGGGCCTCCTGCTGCCGCCGCACCGCCAGAGCCCGATTTCTGTTCTTATCCTGAAGCAAAGTTCTTAACCTGAAGCACTATTTCTGGGTTAGCAGAGTGTGTAACCTGAAGCGTATGTAACCCGAGGTACCACTGTATGTGTAAATGTAAAACTGTTGTAGTTCTGAGATACTCAGTGTAAGCAGCCCCCACATGCCATCTACCCAGTAACCACACAACCAATCAAGGGAACTAAAGTTTATTAAGAAAGCCATTCAAATATTGTGACACCCTGCCCAAATGAAGGCTGATGCCTCAAGGTCATGGCCCAATGGCCTACACAAAAAGGAGTACCAGGAAAATTCCTGGACATGCTATATTGTCTCACACAAGCCTTGCCTCCAGCACGTCCACTCCTGCCAAACAAATATACATTAACAGAACTTTTGTTGTTGTTTAGTCATTTAGTCGTGTCCGCCTCTTCGTGACCCCCTGGACCAGAGCACGCCAGGCACTCCTGTCTTCCACTGCCTCCCGCAGTTTGGTCAAACTCATGCTGGTAGCTTCGAGAACACTGTCCCACCATCTCGTCCTCCGTCGTCCCCTTCTCCTTGTGCCCTCCATCTTCCCCAACATCAGGATCTTTTCCAGGGAGTCTTCTCTTCTCATGAGGTGGCCAAAGTCTTGGAGCCTCAGCTTCAGGATCTGTCATTCCAGTGAGCACTCAGGGCTGATTTCCTTCAGAATGGATAGGTTTGATCTTCTTGCAGTCCATGGGACTCTCAAGAGTCTCCTCCAGCACCAAGATTCAAAAGCATCCATTCTTTGGCGATCAGCCTTCTTTATGGTCCAGCTCTCACTTCCATACATCACTACTGAGAAAACCATAGCTTGAACTATACAGACCTTTGTCGGCAAGGTGGTGTCTCTGCTTTTTAAGATGCTGTCTAGGTTTGTCAACCGTTCCTCATACGCCAGTGTGGTGTAGTGGTTAAGAGCAGTAGACTCGTAATCTGGTGAACCGGGTTCGCTTCCCCGCTCCTCCACCTGCAGCTGCTGGGTGACCTTGGGCCAGTCACACTGCTCTGAAGTCTCTCAGCCCCACTCACCTCACAGAGTGTTTGTTGTGGGGGAGGAAGGGAAAGGAGATTGTTAGCCGCTTTGAGACTCCTTCGGGTAGTGATAAAGCGGGATATCAAATCCAAAAATCCCTCCAAACCCCTGATCATCTCAGTCGCCCTCCTCTGCACACCTTCCAGCTTCTCAACATCTTTCTTACATTGGGGTGCCCAGAATTGGACAATATATTCCCGGTGTGGCCTGAACAAGTGACAACAAAGTGGTACTATGACTTCCCTTGAAAGTCCCCCATCTGTCCTCTGTTGAACTGCTCTTACTGTCAGAAAGTTCTTCCTGAGGTTTCGTCAGACCCTCCTTTCTTGCATCTGTTAGTTCGGATCCTACCCTCTGTTGCAGAAAGAAATAAGCTTGCTCCATCTTCCATGAGACAGCCCTTTAGCTATGCGAAGATGCCTATCTTATCACCTCTCAGCCAATTTAAACATACCCAACTCCCTCAGTGTTCCACGGCTGCAGGTTTAAAGCACAGCTTGTGCTGATTAAATCCACAAGCATCACTACCCAATCCAGTCCAGCTGATAAACTATTTTCTGCCCCCAAAGCTGGCAGTCTGTTGAAATCTGCATCCTGGGTGTGGTTGGCACAAAATTCCCATGCACAGAGAACCCAAGTAGGGAGCAGTGGGTCTTAGAATAACTTTCTGGAACGGTTTGCGAAGCTTCTGCAAGTGTTAATAGAATGAATGAATCTTTGTTTGCGTCAGCCATTGGCCATAGAACAACAGTACGATATACGAAGAATAGACATAAAAAGTCAATTATCTAAAATACATTTTAGGGTTTCGAATCAATAGTCGAATAGTGGATCTTATTCTGATTGCCCCAACTAAAAACCTTGCCACCTTTGCTGTCACCTGCTCATCTTGATCTGCCAAGAGAAAGGACACGGGGGTAGTGGTTGGGCGACCCGGAATGGACGATAAAAGAGAGGTGATAATCTCATTCCTCAAGTCTTTATAAAGAGGGCAAGCCAGAAGGGCATGCGCCACCGATTCGGTACTGCCATCTCCACAGGGACATAAGCGTTTTGCGTGTGGAATTTGTTGGAATTGTCTCTCAAGTCCAGCCGAGGGCAAGACATTCAATCTTGCAAGAGTAAAAGCGCGTCTATATTTTAGAATTGCTAGGTTATGCAGATAGGGTGCCAGAGAGTCGAAATGGGAAGGTGGAAAATAGTCATACCACGGGCAAAACCTCCTTATTGTGGTCAAGTTGTTCTGACACTCGATATCATTTAGGCGTTGACAAATTAGACTGTTCGCTTTACTAAAACACAAAGTGAATAGCTGTTGTGGTGATAAACCACAAGAGTGAAGTTTTTGATAGACAATTTTAGTCCAGGCACTCTTGTGACAATTTTGCAGCACTAGGGATATTAAACCGGGGGGATTTGAGTTTAGGTGAAGCCTAAGTGGAGTGTGATCACTGCAGATGGTGACAGCAGTCACGAAATTAAAAGACGCCTGCTTCTTGGGAGAAAGGCGATGGCAAACCTAGACAGCATCTTAAAAAGCAGAGATATCACCTCGCCAACAAAGGTCCGTATAGTTAAAGCTATGGTTTTCCTAGTAGTGATGTATGGAAGTGAGAGCTGGACCATCAAGAAGGCTGATCGCCGAAGGATTGATGCTTTTGAATTCAGGTGCTGGAGGAGACTCTTGAGAGTCCCATGGACTGCAAGAAAATCAAACCTCTCCATTCTGAAGGAAATTAGCCCTGAGTACTCACTGGAAGGACAGATCCTGAAGCTGAGGCTCCAAGACTTTGGCCACCTCATGAGAAGAGAAGACTCCCTGGAAAAGACCCTGATGTTGGGAAAGATGGAGGGCGCAAGGAGAAGGGGACGATGGAGTACGAGATGGTGGGACAGTGTTCTCCAAGCTGCTAACATGAGTTTGACCAAGCTGCGGGAGGCAGTGGAAGACAGGAGTGCCTGGCGTGCTCTGGTCCAGGGGGTCACGAAGAGGCGGACACGACTAAACGACTCAACAACAACAAAGTGGAGTGTTAACAGATTGGTTACAGTATCCCCAATTAAATTATGTTTTTAAGGTAGATAAAAGAAGAGGTTTTGATACAGTGAGATCGAGGTTTCAAATAGATCTGTTGGGAAAATAATGTGAAAGTGCTATCCAAAATGTACAAATTACTTTTGGAATGGTATACAAAAGACGAAGAAGTCAAGGCAGTGATGATACCCTGGGTTGGAGATTTGGTGTATAATATCCAACTTTCGTCTTGGGAAAAGTTATGGAAAGAGGAAATGAAATCTACTGCATGCTGTTCATTGAAAGAAAACTATATGAAAACAATGTTTTGCTGGTTTCTAACACTGAATAAAATTGCAAAAATGTACAAAAGGAGTTCAAATCTGTGTTGGAAAAGCAAAGCAAAGACTTTCTGGGAAATTATATATAATGAATTAAAGAAAATGTTTAAAAATACATTTGATGAAAAATCAGATTTTTTTTTTGTTAGGTATAATAGGTGAAGAGATCCCAAGAGAGAATAAAAGATTTTTATATCTGCAATGATGGGAGCAAGAATGCTTCTAGCCCAGAGATGGAATGAAGGAAAAGCACCAACAAAGGAAGAATGGCCGACGAAACTGATGGAGTAGGCGGAGATGGCAAAACTGACGGGGAAGATCAGAAACCAGGAAGATCCAAGTATTTTCAAAAGACTGGAGAAAATTTATATCTTCCTTAAAAGACCATTGTAAACAGTTAAAATCACTGGCAGGGAGTCAGTGTGGTGTAGTGGTTAAGAGCGGTAGTCTCCTAATCTGGGGAACCGGGTTCGCGTCTCCGCTCCTCCACCTGCAGCTGCTGGGTGACCTTGGGCCAGTCACACTTCTCTGAAGTCTCTCAGCCCCACTCACCCCACAGAGTGTTTGTTGTGGGGGAGGAAGGGAAAGGAGATTGTTAGCCGCTTTGAGACTCCTTAAGGCAGCCTTTCTCAACCTGTGGGTCCCCAGATGTTGTTGAACTACAACTCCCATCACCCCTAGCTAGCACGGCCAGAGCTCAGGGATGATGGGAGTTGTAGTCCCAGCAACATTTGGGGACCCACAGGTTGAGAACCGCTGCTAAGGGGAGTGAAAGGCGGGATATCAATTCCAAACTCCTCCTCCTTCTCCTCCTCCTCTTCTTCTTCTTCTGTGGAATTAACTACAATAACTATGGATATGTTGTCATTTAGTCGTGTCCAACTCTTCATGATATGGATATATAACAGGGTAAAAGATGCAGAAAATTTAATTTTCAATGCGGAACCCATGGTGGGAGGGAAGGGAGTCCGAATGTTAAAATGGTTAAAGTTAAAATGTGTGAAACTGTGTAAAACCAATTAGTAATAATAATATATTATTCAGGGAAGTTTTTAATCTGTGATATTTTAGTGTTATTTTTGGTTTCTATGGAAACCACCCAGAGTGGCTGGGGATACCCAGCCAGATGGGCGGGGTACAAATAAATTATTATTATTATTATTATTATTATTATTATTATTATTATTATTTATACACCATCCATCTGGTTGGGTTTCCCCAGCCACTTTGGGTGGCTTCCAACAAAAGATTTAAAATACAATAGTCCTTCAGGCATACAGGACCGAGGCCATTTAGGGTTTTCAAGGTCAGCACCAACACATTGCAGTAGTCCAAGCGGGAGATAACCAGAGCATGCACCACTCTGGCGAGACAGTCAGTGGGCAGGTAGGGTCTCATCCTGTGTACCAGATGGAGCTGGTAAACAGCCGCCCTGGACACAGATTTGACCTGCGCCTCCATGAACAGCTGCAAGTCCAGAATGACTCCCAGGCTGCGCACCTGGTCCTTCAGGGGCACAGTTACCCCTTTCAGGACCAGGGAGTCCTCCACACCAGCCTGCCTCTTGTCCCCCAGAAACAGTCCTTCTGTCTTGTCAGGATTCAACCTCTATCTGTTAGCCGCCATCCATCCTCCAACCGCCTCCAGGCACTCACATCAACAGAAGTCTAATATCCAGATCAAGGTACCGTATTTTTCGCTCTATAAGACGCACCAGATCATAAGACACACCTAGTTTTGGGAGGAGGAAAACAAGAAAAAAATATTCTAAATCTCAGAAGCCAGAACAGCAAGAGGGATCGCTGCGCAGCGAAAGCAGCAATCCCTCTTGCTGTTCTGGCTTCTGGGATAGCTACGCAGCCTGCATTCACTCCATAAGACGCACACACATTTCCCTTTACTTTTCAGGAGGGGAAAAGTGAGTCTTATAGAGCAAAAAATACGGTAAGTCATAGTCTTGGTCAGACCACACCTGGAGTTCTGTGTCCGATTCAGGGCACCGCAATTTAAGAAGGATGTTGACAAGCTAGAAGGTGTGCCGAGGAGGGTGACTGAGTTGCTCAAAAGTCTGGAAACCAGACCGTATGAGGAATGGTTGAAGGAGCTGGGTGTGTCTAGCCTGGGAGAGAGGAGATTGAGGAGAAAGGAGAGCCATCTTCAAATATCTGAAGGGCTGTCACATGGAAGATGGAGCAAGCTTGTGTCCTCTTGCTCCGGATGGTAGGACTCGAACCCATGGCTTTAAGTTGCAAGAAAGAAGATTCCGACTCAACATCAGGAAGAACGTTCTGAGAGCAAGAGCTCCTAGACAGTGGAACAGTTTCCCTTGGGAGGTGGTGGGCTCCCCTTCTTTGGAGGTATCTAAGCAGAGGTTGGGTGGCCATCTGTCATGGATAATAAGAATAATAATTTATTATTTATACCCCGCCCATCTGGCTGAGTTTCCCCAGCCACTCTGGGCGGCTTCCAACCAAAACAATACAGCGTCAGACATTAAAAACTTCCCTAAACAGGGCCACCTTCAGTTCTCTTTTAAAAGTAAAATAGTTGTTTATTGCCTTGACACCTGTTGGGAGGGCATTCCACAGGGCAGGCGCCACTACCGAGAAGGCCCTCTGCCTGGTTCCCTGTAGCTTCACTTCTCGCAGTGAGGGAACCGCCAGAAGGCCCTCGGAGCTGGACCTCAGTGTCCGGGCTGGATGATGGGGGTGGAGACGCTCCTTCAGGTATCTTGGACCGAGGCCGTTTAGGGCTTTAAAGGTCAGCACCAACACTTTGAATTGTGCTCGGAAACATCGTGGGAGCTAATGTAGGTCTTTCAGGACCGGTGTTATATGGTCTCGGCGGCCGCTCACAGTCACTAGTCTAGCTGCTGCATTCTGGATTAGTTGTAGTTTCCGGGTCACCTTCAAAGGTAGCCCCACGTAGAGCGCATTGCAGTAATCCAAGCAGGAGATAACCAGAGCATGCACCACTCTGGCGAGACAGTCTAAGGGCAGGGAGGGTCTCATCCTGCGTACCAGATGGAGCTGGTAAACAGCCACCCTGGACACAGAATTGACCTGTGCCTCCATGGACAGCTGTGAGTCCAGATTGACTCCCAGGCTGCGCACCTGGTCCTTCAGGGGCACAGTTACCCCATTCAGCATAACTGGATGCTTTAGTGGAGATTCCTGCATTCCAGGGGGTTGGGTTTGAGGACCCTCAGGGGTCTTTTCCAACCCTAAAATTCTACAAGTTTTTAATATTTAATGCTGTATTGTTTTTAACACTTGATTGGGGGCCGCCCAGAGTGGCTGGGGAGACTCAGCCAGATGGGTGGGGTATAATTAAATTAATAATAATAATAATAATAATAATAATAATAATAATAATAATTACAATATCCTTTTTGAGGGGAGGTGTCCAGGACCGTGCACAGTATTCTATGACAGCAAAGGCAAAGGATACACCTGTGTGTGTGGAAGGGACAGTCCACCTGGGCAGGCACAGGCTCCTAAAGCTGCTTCTGCCTCTCCTTTCCTTACTGGGGAAACAGCTGCTTCCATAGAATCATAGAATCATAGAGTTGGAAGAGACCACAAGGGCCATTGAGTCCAACCCCCTGCCAAGCAGGAAACACCATCAGAGCACTCCTGACATATGGCTGTCAAGCCTCTGCTTAAAGACCTCCAAAGAAGGAGACTCCACCACACTCCTTGGCAGCAAATTCCACTGTCCAACAGCTCTTACTCTCAGGAAGTTCTTCCTAATGTTTAGGTGGAATCTTTTTTCTTGTAGTTTGGATCCATTGCTCCGTGTCCACTTCTCTGGAGCAGCAGAAAACAACCTTTCTCCCTCCTCTATGTGACATCCTTTTATATATACCTCATACGGCAGGGAAGTCCACTGCCTGGACAGCCCCACTGCAAAGCCCCATTTCCTGCACCCCAGCCAGGGGGACACCCCGATTTTCAACGCCACAAAGAACTAATTCCTCTGGAGCTAACTTGATCTGTTCTACAGCCGCTCGACACCTGCCTATTGTGAGAATCTGGGCGCTTGGTGCTTTTGAAATCTCCAGGCTTTCTGACTGCAGGCAGTTTCCCTCTCTCCTTTGTGAAGATCTCGGTTTCATCTGCTCCGCAACTGGGAGGGCGAAGTCTGCCTTAAATTAGCCAACTTTGCATTAGCATACCAGTGGGAAAATTCTCCCCAGCTCCGCTTGCAAAAGCCTTTCTGCTAGTCTGGATACGCATGGGATCGCCTCCACTTCAGTCGAGGCTTGCTTAATTGGAAATGGAGCAATGGGGACGTGTGGGACGGGCGCCGCTTCGAGCCAAGATGGCAACTCTCGCTACAGCCAACCAGAGACACCCCAACCACACCCCAGGCCACCCCCAACCTCTCTCACCACCAAGGTAACACAACGAGCGAATGGTAAGAGAACCCAAAAGTAAAGGACCCCTGACAGTTAAGTCCAGTGGCGTAGCATGGGTTGTCAGCACCCGGGGCAAGGCAAGTAATTTGCGCCCCCTAACCCGTGGATTTGCGCCCCCTAACCCTAACCCCCAGATGTTGCGCCCGGTGCGGCCGGGCCCCCCTGCACCCCCCACGCTACGCCACTGGTTAAGTCCAGTCACGAACAACTCTGGGGTTGCGGCGCTCATCTCGCTTTACAGTGGTACCTCGGGTTAAGTACTTAATTCGTTCCGGAGGTCTGTACTTAACCTGAAACTATTCTTAACCTGAAGCACCACTTTAGCTAATGGGGCCTCCTGCTGCTGCCGCGCCGCCGGAGCACGATTTCTGTTCTCAACCTGAAGCAAAGTTCTTAACCCGAAGCACTATTTCTGGGTTAGCGGAGTCTGTAACCTGAAGCGTATGTAACCTGAAGCAAATGTAACCCGAGGTACCACTATACTGGCCGAGGGAGCCGGCGTTTGTCCACAGACAGCTTCCGGGTCATGTGGCCGGCATGACTAAGCCGCTTCTCGCGAAACCAGAGCAGCGCACGGAAATGCTGTTTACCTTCCCGCCGGAGTGGTACCTATTTATCTACTTGCACTTTGACGTGCTAGGTTGGCAGGAGCTGGGACTGAGCAACGGGAGCTCACCCCGTCATTGCAGGGATTCGAACCACCAACCTTCCGATTGGCAAGCCCTAGGGCTTAGTGGTTTAAACCACAGCGCCACTTGCCACCAAAATGCAAACCCCCACGTTTTTGCCACGCTGATGCAAAACCCCACAAATACACTAAGCAGAAGAACAGAAGCATAACCACCCCACCCCACCCCACTCACCATTCCCCCTCTGTCCCCCTCTTTTCTTCCTAACATTGCATGTAACACTAATGTCTCACAACAAAGGGAGCAGAACTGTAGAAAACTCAACTTGAAAAAAGAGGCAACGCTTGTGTTTTTGTACACTAAGAAATCTTTAATACAGTGGACGCTCGGGTTGCGAATGTGATCAGTGCGGGAGGCACGTTTGCAACCCACGTCTGCGAATCTGCGCACGCACGGGTTGCAATTCGGCATTTCTGCGCATGCGCAAAGCGCGATTTAGTGCTTCTGCACATGCGTGACTGCCGGAACCCGGAAGTAACCCGTTCCGGTACTTCTGGGTTTTGGCAGTCCACAACTTGAAAAAACACAACCTGAAGCGGACACAACATGAGGTATGACTGTATATATAAAAATATATATATTTAAAAAGTTAATCAGCTGTCAGTGACTAGTAGGGACCACTCCCACTACTGAAACTTACATTGGCCTGAGTTCTTGTGCTTTCTTCTTGTCATATTTAATAACAAGAACTCCAACTTAGTTAACGTTAGTATCATGGCCAAATGGTCTGAAGAAGGCTCAGAGCCTTCTTGGTGGCAGGACAATGATGAAGGCGAAGAGGGCAAATCTGACCTTGACAGATTAGAGAACTGGGCTCAAACAAACAAGATGAATTTTAACAGGGAGAAATGTAAAGTATTGCACTTGGGCAAAAAAAAATGAGAGGCACAAATACAAGATGGGGGACACCTGGCTTGAGAGCAGTACATGCGAAAAGAATCTAGGAGTCTTGGTTGACCACAAACTTGACATGAGCCAACAGTGTGACGCGGCAGCTAAAAAAGCCAATGCAATTCTGGGCTGCATCAATAGGAGTATGGCATCTAGATCAAGGGAAGTAATAGTGCCACTGTATTCTGCTCTGGTCAGACCTCACCTGGAGTACTGTGTCCAGTTCTGGGCACCACAGTTCAAGGAGGACACTGACAAACTGGAACGTGTCCAGAGGAGGGCAACCAAAATGGTCAAAGGCCTGGAAACGATGCCTTATGAGGAACGGCTAAGGGAGCTGGGCATGTTTAGCCTGGAGAAGAGGAGGTTAAGGGGTGATATGATAGCCATGTTCAAATATATAAAAGGATGTCACATAGAGGAGGGAGAAAGGTTGTTTTCTGCTGCTCCAGAGAAGCGGACACGGAGCAATGGTTCCAAACTACAAGAAAAAAGATTCCACCTAAACATTAGGAAGAACTTCCTGACAGTAAGAGCTGTTTGCCAGTGGAATTTGCTGCCAAGGAGTGTGGTGAAGTCTCCTTCTTTGGAGGTCTTTAAGCAGAGGCTTGACAACCATATGTCAGGAGTGCTCTGATGGTGTTTCCTGCTTGGCAGGGGGTTGGACTCGATGGCCCTGGTGGTCTCTTCCAACTCTATGATTCTATGATTCTATGATTCTATGAATTGCCTCATATGACCTCCATGGTTCTGAATGGCACATAGCCTCACACCTGGTAGAAGTGCACGCCAATAAAAGGGTTTTCACCACATGCACATAAAGGACTCGTTCATATTACAGCTGATCATAGTGTTCCTAATAATAATATAGTCATAATCATATTGCACTCCAAGATTATTATTATTATTATTATTATTATTATTATTATTATTATTATTATTACTACTACTACTACTACTACTCCTCCTCTCTAGGTTTACAGGATACAATGATGACATCAAGTCTAAGGGCCTCGCGGCGCATTTGCAACCTCTCACTTGACAGTGGAAAGAATCTAGATAAGCTATCCTTACCAGCACGGTACGAGTCGGACTTTAGCCCTGGCAGAGAGAATGGCACATAAAATCCCGGCTACACAAGGAAAAGAACGGCCACGAGCATTTAACACCATCTGGCAGAACTTTATGGCATAAGCCTCCAGCAACGATTTGCAAACTGCACAACAACGGCAGTTATGGATATCTGGCAACTTCACTGCATGTAACCTGAACTTTGGAGTGTTTTATTTCTTAAGGTTATGGTGTGTCTTGTATATTGTGCCTGTGCCTTTTTCTGTACTCCCTCCCCCCCCCTTGTTTTTATATTAAATTGTTTTTATTTTGAAAATTACACACACACACACACACACACACTTTCGCCCTAGAAACCTGATATGTCTTTGCAAAGCAAAATTCTGACTGAATTCTTACTCCCTAGAATCATAGGATTGGAAGGGACCTTGAGGGACCTAGACCAATCCCCTGCAATGCATAAATATGCAGCTATCCTTTACGAAGAAGAGTTTGGAAGAAGAGTTTGGATTTGATATCCCGCCTTTCACTCCCTTTAAGGAGTCTCAAAGCGGATAACATTCTCCTTTCCCTTCCTCCCCCACAACAAACACTCTGGGAGGTGAGTGGGGCTGAGAGACTTCAGAGAAGTGTGACTGGCCCAAGGTCACCCAGCAGCTGCATGTGGAGGAGCGGGGAATCGAACCCGGTTCACCAGATTACGAGTCTACCGCTCTTAACCACTACACCACACTGGCTCTCAAGGATCAAACTGGCTCTCAAGGATCTTACGAGGATCGAACCTGCAACCTTGGCATTATCAGCACTGCACTCTAACTAACCGAGCTATTCACTTGGATATTTAAGAGGAAGACCAGAGCAACCCCTTTGCAAGCAGAACATTCCAGTTTCAATCCCGGGAGACACCCCTTCGCCAAACCCCCGAAGAGCCTCTGCCTGTCAGTGAGGTCTATCCCAAGAAAGATGGAGCAATGATCAGACTTAGGCGATGACGGCTTCTTATAACATGGGGTCTTCTGCTGGGCGATAGCATCTCCCTGAACATGCAAAAGCCCTTCTGCTTCCCTCCTTGCAATTCAGCTCTTGAGAGACAGCCATATAGACTCTGCTCCTGTCTCCTCCTCCTCCTCCTCCTCCTCCTCCTCCTCCTCCTCCTCCTCCTCCTCCTCCTCTTCTTCTTCTCTCCTCCTCCTCCTCCTCCTCCTCTTCTTCTTCTTTTTCTTTCCTCCTCCTCCTCCTCCTCCTCTTCTTCTTTTTCTGCTTCTTCTTCTTCTTCTTCTTCTTCTTCTTCAGCGATCCCTCTTAGCCAATTAAGACCCGGTGAAGGTTTGCCAAGCATGCCTTCCTCTTAACACATTTCTCCCTTGCGTCCTGAGTTCGAGTGTCTTCAAAGCCCACGACACCTTTGGTAAAGGCTGTTCTCCAACTGGAGCGCTCGCAGGCCAGTGTTTCCCAGTTGTCGGTGTTTATACTACCTTTTTAAAGATTTGCCTTGAGAGAGTCTTTGAACCTCTTTTGTTGACCGCCACCATTGCGCTTTCCATTTTTAAGTTTGGAATAGAGTAGCTGCTTTGGAAGACGATCATCAGGCATCCACACAACATGACCAGTCCAACGAATGTTGAAGAATCATTGCTTCGATACTGGTCATCTTTGCTTCTTCCAGTACACTGGCATTAGTTCACCTGTCTTCCCAAGTGATGTGTAAAAAGTTTTTCTGGCAACGACAGCAACCGAGGAGAACAGACAGATGCCAACAACCTTTCGTAAACTAAGCATGTCTAGGCTAAACATATAAAGCACAACCAGCGATAATAACCTGGAGATGGCAGGATTCGAACCTGTTTCTGCCTGCGCTGGAGGCTCATACTGATGAGTCAATAAAAAGTACAGAAAAGGACAAGAAGCGTTTTCCAGACAGCAAAACTCTCGTGTTCTGCAGAACCCTTCTTTTCTTTACAGAGTTTCTTTCTTTCTTTCTTTCTTTCTTTCTTTCTGTCTGTCAATAACCAGCAGAGGAGAGAGGGAGAAAATAGAGTACATAAAACAGAATAAAATGCGTTAAGTATACTATTAAATGTAGAGTTAGATTAACCCGAAGTACTACAGTGGTACCTCGGGTTACATACGCTTCAGGTTACAGACTCCACTAACCCAGAAATAGTGCTTCAGGTTAAGAACTTTGCTTCAGGATGAGAACAGAAATCGTGCTCCGGCGGCGCGGCAGCGGCGGGAGGCCCCATTAGCTAAAGTGGTGCTTCAGGTTAAGAACAGTTTCAGGTTAAGAACGGACCTCCGGAACGAATGAAGTACTTAACCTGAGGTACCACTGTACTTAACCCGAAGTACCACTGTATTTCTGGATTAGCAAAGTCTGTAACCTGAAGCGTCTGTAACCTGAAGCGTCTGTGACCCGAGGTACCACCATAGCTGTCAACGTTTCCCTTTTTTTAAAGGGAAATTCCCTTATTCCGAATAGGATTCCTCGCAAGAAAAAGAAAAGTTGTCAGCTACGGGTACCACTGCAAAGTCCAAAATGCTCCTGTGAAAGCCAGACGGCAAAACCCGGCAAAACCTCTGGCAGCAGGCAAAAGGCCGTGGCAAAGACCCCGGAGGAAAGCAGTGTGTGTGTGTGTGTGTGTGTGTGTGTGTGTGTGGTGGCAGGGAATCTCTGGAGGAAAACGTCTGTCCGGGTCCTGCAGGGGCAGCGTGGCATTTCTCGCGTCGGCCCTGCAAGCCCCTTGCGCCTTTGGGGCAACTGAGCCAACATGCAAGGAGATGTGTTGAAATGGAACCACACACAGGTGTGCAAAGCGAAGGGACCAAAGGCTCAGTGGGAGGAGATAAACAGCTTGGCATATGTCGAAATGTGTGTGTGTGTGAGAGAGAGAGAGCTTCAGGGCTTGGCCGCCGTGCCTTTGCCACCCTGCCCCTCCCCTGTCCTCAAAGCCGTGCTTGGCCATGCAGATTTATTTAAATTTTCCCCAGCCCTGCAATTTGCAGAGGTTATAGAAGCCAGGTGCGGACTATTCCCTGAGACAGAGCCATCTCTCGGCTTGCTGTTCCTGTCAACTTCCAGTCTGACTTCCCTGGGGCTGGTTCTTTCCCAGCAAAGGGAAAGTGACAAGACCTCCTGTAGCGGCAGGCGGTACCCCAGGAACGCCTTCAAGAGCTCTTTTGACGTCTGGAGTTTCGGCTTTGCGGAGGGAGCGGAGACACCACAGGTAAGGACTCACCTTCAACCCAGAAATTCCAGATCTATAAAAGCGGGTGACCTGAAAGCCTTTTTTTTAATATAACTTTTTTATTCTAAATTAAAACAAAACATATTATCCAGAAACATATCATCCTTATTCCCCCCCCCATTTTTCCTCCCTCCCCCCACAGAACCCACCCACCCCCGACTTCCCCCAGTTCCAGTCTTTGATTTCTCTAAAAATGCTGTTTTCTGCATGTTACACAGTTGCATAGCTCCTCAAACTATTTAGCTGATTATTATCAATGAAAAGTTGTGAATGTTTCTTCAAAGCCAGCTCAAGGAGTCCAGTTCGCTTTGTGGCATCTTCAAATACTTTGTAAAGGGTTCCCATTCATCTTTAAAGTCACAGTTATCCTTGTCCCGTAGTTTATATGTCAGTTTTGCCAGTTCTGCATAGTCCATCAATTTTTCTTGCCGTGATTCTTTAGTTGGGGTTCTGAAAGCCTTGTTTTGTCTGAAATCCCGCAAGGTGTCAACGCCCCCTCTACCGCTTCGGCTCTCTGCATATACTCTGTGCCACTCTGCGCATGCTCAGGGGAAATCAGGGTCTGGTTGCTCTGCGGAAAGATGTTCCTTCCATCGATGTGCATGGAAAGTGATGTGCAGGTGATAGATTGGTAGTAATAATAATTTATTATTTCTACCCCGCACATCTGGCCGGGTTTCCCCAGCCACTCTGGGCAGCTTCCAACAGAATTTTTAAAACACAATAATCTATTAAACATTAAAAGCTTCCCTAAACAGGTAGATGAATGCTGGTTTTATAAGCAAGGGTTGGATTTGAAAGGTGCATGTTCTTTTCAAACAATCCCCATTTTAGAAGTTGCAAGGCCATTGGGCTGTGCTTGCCTTGCTCGGAGTAGACCCATTGGAATGAGAGGGATGAAGTCAAAAGTCCATTGCTCTCAGTGTGTCAGCTCCAAAGTTCGGGCTTCATCAAATGCAACTTATTCTTACTTCTGTTCCTTGTATCTTTGCAAAGTTCAAGGGGGCAGGTCTCTGCCCCAAAAGGCTTACAGATCTAAAACGCAGCTCTCCAGGAAGCCGCAATTTAAGAGGATGGAGGCATCAAACTGTCTGGTTGAAATTTGAAACTTTTCGAAGCGTTGGAAGCCGACTCGAGTGCAGGAAAGAGTTTCAATCATGAAATGAGCAAATTGCTTTAAAAAAAACCTCACAACCTCTGTATGCTTTTAAGAATCACCTTCCTATATCACTTGCTATTGAGGTGACAGATGGGTTTTCATTTAAAGAAGAACCTTTCAAATTTTACCATCTGAAATATTTCACTAACTTAAACACAGGCATCCTTTGAAATCTGCACTTCTCCAGATTTTGCAGCACAATTCCTCTGCCAAGTAATGTGTTGAAAAATTGCACAAACCGGGGCAAACTCTACATAAAAATGCATAGACCCATAAACTTGGGAGGGACTGTGAGGGTCCTCCAGTCCAACCTTCGCATATTCGTAAAAATAACATGCAAAAAAGGGCATTATATTAGGAGAAATTGCTTTGCAAAAATATAAATATTGGCTAAAATTGCAAGCGAACATAGGTATCCTAAGATAAATGCATGCCTGCTGCACCTGATGTGGTAGTAAGCATCATTACACAACAGATGAAACATGTACAGACAGTTTCTTCTTTCTTTATGCTTCTTCTTGTTCTTGTTGTTTAGTCGTTTAGTTGTGTCCGCCTCTTTGTGACCCCCTGGACCAGAGCACGCCAGGCCCTCCTGTCTTCCACTGCCTCCCACAGTTTAGTCAAACTCATGCTGGTAGCTTCGAGAACACTGTCCCACCATCTCGTCCTCCGTCGTCCCCTTCTCCTTGTGCCCTCCATCTTTCCCAACATCAGGGTCTTTTCCAGGGAGTCTTCTCTTCTCCTGAGGTGGCCAAAGTCTTGGAGCCTCAGCTTCAGGATCTGTCCTTCCAGTGAGCACTCAGGGCTGATTTCCTTCAGAATGGAGAGGTTTGATCTTCTTGCAGTCCATGGGACTCTCAAGAGTCTCCTCCAGCACCAGAATTCAAAAGCATCCATTCTTTGGCGATCAGCCTTCTTGATGGTCCAGCTCTCACTTCCATACATCACTACTGGGAAAACCAGAGCTTTAACTATACAGACCTTTGTCGGCAAGGTGGTGTCTAAGTTTGTCATTGCTTTTCTCCCAAGAAGCAGGCGTCTTTTAATTTGTGGCTGCTTCTACAGACCCCTTAATTTTATTCTGTGCTCTCCAATTGGACCCATGGCTACTCCTGACTCCCCAGATTGTTTCAGCGCCCCCAGGTGCCCACTTTGGGCAATACTGTTTCAAAGGATGCTTTGATTCAATAAGAAGAAGAAGAAGAAGAAGAAGAAGAAGAAGAAGAAGAAGAAGAAGAATTATTTCATATCAAGGTTCTTTCCAGGCTGAATGCCCCCACAGGTGCAATGCTCAGACTCTCAGCTCAGATTTTGCCAAAGGTCTTAAGGCTTATATGTATGGTTTTGTTGTTGTTGTTGTTGAGTCATTTAGTCGTGTCCTCCTCTTCGTGACCCCCTGAACCAGAGCACGCCAGGCCCTCCTGTCTTCCACTGCCTCCTGCAGTTTGGTCAAACTCATGTTGGTAGCTTCCAGAACACTGTCCAACCACCTCGTCCTCTGTCGTCCCCTTCTCCTTGCGCCCTCCATCTTTCCCAACATCAGGGTCTTTTCCAGGGAGTCTTCTCTTCTCATGAGGTGGCCAAAGTCTTGGAGCCTCAGCTTCAGGATCTGTCTATGTCTGGTTAGAATAGGCCAACTGAATTTGCCAGCGAGTTTCTCCCACATTTTGTCTTCTGAAGTCTTCCACCACCCTCCAATATACTGGGCAATATTCTGTTTTAAAAACAAATTTATTTTGAATTAATGGACTATGCAGAACTAGATAAGATGACAGGAAGGATATGAAACCTGCGGGACCAGAGATTCTCAGAGGACTGGAGTAACTATTTGAACTATTTGAAAATCAATTGCAATAAACAGATTACGCTAATAGGACTGCAAGAAGTTTTGTAAGGAGGACGTTGTGAAATATTGCAATGAAGATTATGAGGAGAGTTATTAGTTAAGGACGATTAAAAGTAACAGAGAAATTAAGAAATGTAGATAAAGTGATGAACATTGAAAAATCTTCAGATGCGGTTGATGGAAGTGCAAAACATTGTATAAAATAACAAAATATGTTAAATGGTTGTTGGAAATGATATGTTAATTTAAAAAAAAATATTTATTTGGTTTTTCAAATTAAAGTTTTACAATCACAAACATACAACACACAACATAAAAACAAGATTCCAAAGAAACTTCTCCCTATTATTAATCATTATTAATTATATGATTAATCATTATTAATTATTAATCATTTCCTCCTGGATCTTTTATAATAATCCAAATCTTTTACCTCTCCATTACATCCAAAACCCATCATTAAACTACAAGCGTTATTCCAAATCCTACTTACAATTTTAACTGATTGCAATGGTTTTTTAAAGTAAATTATAAATTCCCCCCATTCCTTATTAAAATTTCTGTCTTCCTGATTTCTGATTCTTCCGGTCATTTTTGCCATTTTGGCATAAATCCATCAATTTAATCTGCCATTCTTCCCTGGTCAGGACTTTGTCCTCTTTTATCTCTGGGCCAATAACATCTGTGCAGCCACGGTTGCATACATAGCCTTCCCTGTTCTGTTTGGATTTTGGCACCTACCGTATTTTTTGCACCATAACACTCACTTTTTTCCTCCTAGAAAGTAATGTCTGTGCGTGTTATGGAGCGAATGCCTGCGGGTGGTGGGGGAGATCTGCTGCAGTCGTGAGCAGAGGATCCATGGTTCCCCTTCCTTCCCTCCTCCGTGGTTACAAAGAAGAGAAGAAGAAGAGTTTGGATTTGATATCCCGCCTTTCACTCCTTTTAAGGAGTCTCAAAGCGGCTAACATTCTCCTTTCCCTTCCTGCCCCACAACAAACACTCTGTGGAGTGAGTGGGGCTGAGAGACTTCAGAGAAGTGTGACTGGCCCAAGGTCACCCAGCAGCTGCAGGTGGAGGAGCGGAGATGCAAACCCGGTTCCCCAGATTACGAGACTACTGCTCTTAACCACTACAGCACACTGGCTCTCCCACATGGATCCTCAGGATTTTTGCATTGGGCTACTCCAAACTCACTGTCAGATCACATGTCTGTGGCCACAGCATGAACCACAAAAATCATATATCCACTATTTCGTTTAGAATATTTTTTTTCTCTTGTTTTCCTCCTCTAAAAACTACGTGCGTGTTATGGTCTGGTGCATGTTATAGAGCGAAAAATACGGTAATTTTCTATATTACACTTTCAGCAAAGCTATCATTCTTCCGCAACTCATCCCAGATGCCAACAACAGCATCTTTCATCCTCATCTTGAAGTCAGGGATGCTGAACTTGTTGTTGCAGGGAAGGTTTTAAGGAGGATAATAATTTTAATTTTTATACCGCACCCATATGGTGGGCTTGGCAGTGTATTATAATTATATACAGGGGGCCTTCTCGGTGGTGGCGCCAGCCCTGTGGAACACCCTCCCATCAGATGTCAAACAACAACCTGATGTTTAGAAGACATCTGAAGGCAACGCTGTTAAGGGAAGCTTTTAATGACTGATGTTGTAATGTATCTTTAATCTTTGGTTGGAAGCCGCCCAAAGTGGCTGAGGAAACCCAGCCAGATGGGCAGGGTATAAATAATAAATTATTATTATTATTATTATTATTATTATTATTATTATTATTATTATACCACCTTTCCTCATATGATCTCAGGGCCATTCACAAGGTAAAACCACAAATATATAGTTAAAACAAAAGCAAACATGTCCTGTACAGTCATACCTCAGGTTCAAGTTGCTTCAGGTTGAGCTTTTTCAGGTCGCGCTCCACGGCGACCCGGAAGTAACGGAATGTGTTACTTCTGGGTTTCGCCGCTTGCGCATGTGCAGACGGTCAAAATGATGTCACGCGCATGCGCAGAAGCGGCGAATCGCGACCCCCGCAGACGTGGGTTGCGTTCGCTTCAGGAAGCGAACGGGGCTCTGGAACGGATCCCGTTCGCATACAGAGGTACTATTGTAGTGTCCCAGGCCAGTCGGTTTAACTCATTTCCAGGTGGCAAAATTGACCAGAATTCTGACACGGTGCAACTAGTTCCCTTTACTCTAAAACACGGAGGCCCAAAAAATTTACTTTGGTTTCCATTGTGGCTCTTCGAACTCGGAAAGGCCAGAGCTCGATTTCTCTTCCATCACCTCAGCTGTTTTCTTTTTAATATTGTTATTGTTATTTATTTATTTGCGTTTCTGATATAATTCCATATCAACAAAAAATAAAGAAAAACGATGCGAAAAGAAAAGAATCTCTGAAATAAGAAAATTAGTAGCATTTTCGGATATCAAAGAACAGACAGAAAAGAGACTTCCCACCCTCTCCTTCCATGATTCTCTTTTTCCCGCTTTTTCTGCCCCCCCCCCCCGTCTATTGCAACTACTTTTTTAAACTTTAGTTATTTCTTACACTGCTGAAACTCTTACCATGTGGCTAGGCCACCTCATCTGTTTTCAGACAGAATCCTAGAATTGTCCGACCGAAGTGGGATGGCTTCTAAAATAGATGGATTATGCAAAATCGGCTGTAAAACTAAGAGATCCAAATGATGAACTGTGGAAAATTGTAGGCATTTCCCCCGTTTCCATCAGAAAAACGTTGGAGGGTATGTGATATGAAATTGCAAGCAGGGTTTGAGATCCGAGCAGCGGAGCAAAAACGATAAGATGGAGTTAGCGGGGTTAGTGGCGCGTTGAATGCAGCAATAAAGGATAAGAATTAAGATGTCAGGGTATGAAGTAAGAAAGAATCATGGAAGCATAGAATCATAGAGTTGGGAGGGACCTCAGTGGTCATCTAGCCCAACCCCCTGCAATGCAGGAATCTCAGCTTAAAGCGTCCATGACAGATGGCCGCCCGACCTCTGCTTATAAACCTCCAAGGAAGGCGAGTCCACAAATGTGTGAATGATATACTGTAGGTGAAGTCAATTTGTTAAAACCTTTGAATAATCTAATAAACAATAGTAAAGGTAAAGGGACCCCTGACCATTAGGTCCAGTCGTGGCCGACTCTGGGGTTGCGGCGCTCATCTCGCTTTATTGGCCGAGGGAGCCGGCGTACAGCTTCTGGGTCATGTGGCCAGCATGACTAAGCCGCTTCTGGCGAACCAGAGCAGCGCACGGAAACACTGTTTACCTTCCCGCCAGAGCGGTACCTATTTATCTACTTGCACTTTGACATGCTTTTGAACTGCTAGGTTGGCAGGAGCAGGGACCGAGCAATGGGAGCTCACCCCGTCATTGCAGGGATTCGAACTGCCGACCTTCTGATTGGCAAGCCCAAGCAGCTCTGTGGTTTAACCCACAGCGCCACCCGCATCCCTAATAAACAATAATATCCCTTTAAAAAAGAACCGTAGAGTTGGGAGGGAATTGCGAAGGTTAAGAAGTCCAACCCCTTTGCAGTGCAGGAATATTTTTGTCCCATGCCGGGCTTGAACCCACGAACCTGAAATGAAGCGTGCTCTTTTGACCTAGCCATCCCACTTGGGAGGTTACAACGCACACTGGCCCGCAGGTTCAGCTGGGCACAAGGCGTTGTTCCGCCACTTGATATGCCCCCCCGGTTTTCCTTTTGAAGAGCAGAATGAGCACAGTCCTATGTGCGTTTGTTGTCCCGAGGACCAGAATGGTGGAAGGCCAGTGAACGTTCCCTTGAGTCAGCAGGGTTTGCTGAAATTACCGTATTTTTTGCTCTATAAGACTCACTTTTCCCCTCCTAAAAAGTAAAGGGAAATGTGTGTGCGTCTTATGGAGCGAATGCAGGCTGCGCAGCTATCCCAGAAGCCAGAACAGCAAGAGGGATCGCTGCTTTCACTGCGCAGCGATCCCTCTTGCTGTTCTGGCTTCTGAGATTCAGAATATTTTTTCCCTTGTTTTCCTCCTCTTGTGGTCTGGTGCGTCTTATAGAGTGAAAAATGCGGTATACATTTCAAGGGTTGAAAACATGCTTCGTACCCCATCGTTTTCATCCTTACAACAGCCTGGGAAAGCAGACCAGGCCGTGTGGTCCACTGCCATGGCAGGTGGAAGGGAAACAGGACAATTGGAGTTTGCAAGAACAGATGTTCTTGGCTAAGACATGGCAGCAATCTTTCCTGGGTTGATGTTATCACAGTCTCAGTGAGGCAAGAGATGGGTGGATCTGTCAAGCCCCATTTCTGTTTTGGTTTTTTTAAAAATAATATTTATTAAAGTTTTAAAGGTTACAAAAAGAAAAAGAAAATACACCAAGTTAAACAAAAACTTGACAACACATCACAATAAGGAAAAAAGAGAATAGAAAATATATATATAAAAAACAGAAAAACAGAAAAAATTAAAAAACACAACGAACCTTCTCATAACTTATCTTTCATTTGCTTGTTTCCTTGACCTCCTCGCACCTCCCTTTTTTGTATTCTAGTTCGGTTAGCTATTTCAGCAAATCCTTTCCATCTTTCCCAATTTTTATCCTATAATTTATCTTAATATAATATAATGTATCTTAATATAATGTATAACCTTTCCTCCTTTCATCCATTAACAGTCTATTTTTACTTAGTCCTTTATAATATTTCTGCTAAAGCCACATAACTTCATTCCAGCCTCCTTCTAACATTCCTTAATTTTACAATGTTTCTGTAAATACGCTTTAAATTTCTTCCAATCTTCTTCCACCGACTCTTCTCCCTGGTCTCGGATTCTGCCAGTCATTTCCGCCAGTTCCATGTAGTCTATCACCGCCAATCCCCATTTCTGATTCCCTCCCCCTCCCCCATCTTGAATCTAGTACTCCACACTTCCACATCAATCTGAGATTTTATTTTCCCTTGCGAAAATTCATCAGCACCGTTTTCTCCAAACCTTTGCAATTCTGCTCCGTGTAAACGTTTTCGGAAAGCATAACGCAATGGATCTGCTATTTTGTTTTCACTCATTTCCACACGCGCTTTCACCCCGGAATATGCCTTTTTTTAGACGCATCTCTTTGGCTGGATAATTTCACGGCAAAATTCGGAGAAGGGCGGATTTCAAAAGAGGCTGTGTTCGGGTTTGTGTATCTTTGCCTTTAAATGCGGACAGATTCAAATTCCTTCCCCCTCCATCTTTGAGAGTGTGAACTCTGTCCTGCTCTCCTAAGCACCTTGCAATTGGCCAGATGAAACCGACTGCATGGCAATAAAATGTGAATTGCCACCAATTTGCAATTAGCTAGCTCTCCACCCCTGTCCACTGCCTTCATTACTGTGGAGAGGGAGACAAGAGGCGTGGGAGAATCTCTTATCTCAATGCAGTGAGAGAGAGAGAGAGAGAGAGAGAGAGAGAGAGAGAGAGAGATTCTTGCATAATTCCAGGAATATATAATCTGAAACAACGGCTTGTCTTTTCCTTCGCCGATTCCAGGTGTAAGGGAACTGCAGGCTACCAGCCTGGCCTGCAAACCCTTTTCCCCAAACCATGCCCACCCACCAGGAGTGCCAGCTTCGCACCGCGACTGTGGGTGCCCAGAGCCAAATTCTGTGGGTGCCTGGCCCCTTGATGGGGATTTTGTGGGTGCTTGGGCCCACAGGGAGTTGGCACCTATGCCTCTCACCCTGCTCATCACGGCAAACGCGATGCCAGGCGTCGTTGTTGTTTAGTCGTTTAGTCGTGTCCGCCTCTTGGTGACCCCCTGGACCAGAGCACACCAGGCACTCCTGTCTTCCACTGCCTCCCACAGTTTGGTCAAACTCATGCTGGTAGCTTCGAGAACACTGTCCCACCATCTCGTCCTCTGTCGTCCCCTTCTCCTTGTGCCCTCCATCTTTGCCAGCATCAGGGTCTTTTCCAGGGAGTCTTCTCTTCTCATGAGGTGGCCAAAGTCTTGGAGCCTCAGCTTCAGGATCTGTCCTTCCAGTGAGCACTCAGGGCTGGTTTCCTTCAGAATGGAGAGGTTTGATCTTCTTGCAGTCCATGGGACTCTCAAGAGTCTCCTCCAGCACCAGAATTCAAAAGCATCAATTCTTTGGCGATCAGCCTTCTTTATGGTCCAGCTCTCACTTCCACTCTCACTGCCAGGAGTCAGATGGGTACAAATTGAGGAAGGGCCATAGCTCAGCAAGTGGAAGGTGGAAGAGACTTCTCCCTGAAATTATGGAGAGCCTCTGTCAGTCAGTGTAATAAACCCTGATTTAGGTGGACCAAATGTTCAGCCTCTGCATAAGACGGCTTCCTAATGGTCTCGCTCAGGAGGTGGCGGGCTCTCCTTCGTTGGAGGTTTTTAAGCAGAGGTTCGGTGGCCATCTGCCAGGGTGCTTTAGCTGAGATCCCTGCGTT
Organism: Podarcis erhardii; assembly: GCF_964252035.2. NCBI lineage: Eukaryota > Metazoa > Chordata > Lepidosauria > Squamata > Lacertidae > Podarcis > Podarcis erhardii. The sequence continues at coordinate 7,193,562 of NC_138516.1, read as the reverse complement.
GCAGGGGGCTGGATTAGAGGAACTTTGGGTGTCCAATTCCAACTCTACCATTCTATGATTCTACGTTCCTACAGGTAAAGATTCAAAGGGACATCCAGGAGCGTGGGGGGTGCAGGGGGGGCCAGCCGCACCGGGCGCAACATCTGGGGGGGGGGCGCGTTCGCCGCCTCCAGAGTCGCCGAAGATCCTCGGGCGCAGGCTGTAGCCGAGCCCCATGTCTCGCGGAACCGACGAGCTGTGCGCGCGTCCGGGCTGAAGGCGTCCAGCAGGCAGCGGCTCTCAGCGCTCGCCGTGATCCCCGCACATCAGGGCCACGGAGGGTGCGCCAGGCAGCCCCTCCTCACAGCCCCACTGCTGCAGCTGCTGGGCCATGTTGCATTTTCCTCGCCTCTCTGCCCTCCTCCGGGCAAGCGGCGTCGTTTGGGCGGCAGCGCCAGCGGCAACTCGCCTCAGATCACCTGACACGGACCCGCCGCCGCCGCCGTGGCTACCTTACCGTAAATACCTCAGCTCAGGCAGCAGCAAGAAGAAGCTGGCAACGGTGGCAGGTTAGGGGCGCAAATTACTTGCCTTGCCCCGGGTTAGGGGGCTCAAATTACTTGCCTTGCCCCGGGTGCTGACAACCCACGCTACGCTGCTGGCTCCTGGTCATTCTTTTGCTCAGACCGACGCGCCGTTCCCACTGGTCCAATCATCTCTTGCTTCCTCTCTGCCTGATCCGAGACTTGCCAGGTCCATGGGAGCTGCCCTCTCGCACAGATGCCCCTACTCCCCTTGCCTGCTGCCACTTCCGTCCGTCAAATTTCTCGGTCCCTATGGGCAGCTGCATGGCTTTTGCATGGAATGTTTCTGCATCAGTACATTAAAGATCTGTGCTGGATACCAGTCTATTGCTAAGCTAAGGTCCAGGTCTTAAACAGCCTGGGACCTGCCTTGCCCCTCGTAAACCGGCCAGACTTCTGCACTCCTCTTCTGACCATCTCCTGGTCCCACGTCCCTATGGTGGTAAAAAAAGTAAAGGACCCCTGAGGGACGCAGGTGGCGCTGTGGGTTAAACCACAGAGCCTAGGACTTGCCGATCAGAAGGTCGGCGGTTCGAATCCCTGCAATGACGGGGTGAGCTCCCATTGTTTGGTCCCTGCTCCTGCCAACCTAGCAGTTCAAAAGCACATCAAAGTGCAAGTAGATAAATAGGTACCACTCCGGCGGGAAGGTAAATGGCGTTTCTGTGCGCTGCTGTGGTTCGCCAGAAGTGGCTTAGTCATGCTGGCCACATGACCCAGAAGCTGTACTCCGGCTCCCTCGGCCAGTAAAGCGAGATGAGCGCCGCAACCCCAGAGTCGGCCACGACTGGACCTAATGGTCAGGAGTCCCTTTATCTTTTCAAAGGACTCCTGACAGTTAAGTCCAGTTGCGAATGACTCTGGCAATAAAGGCCAACCTCTCAGTTAATGAAAGCCCTGCTTATCCCAAATGCTCCATGTCTCTTCTTCTAAATAGTTTGGCTTGCCAGGTATCAAACACATAGGCTTCAAAGCCTATCGTGACAGGCTTGACAAAGCAAAGTTCTGCTGAGATTGTTGAGATTGTTGACACGGCCAACACTGCATTCTCTGTTATCAGCGTTGCATGGATGCTTCTTGCAGAAAAGGGAATTTTGCCTTTTTGGAGGATCACACCGAAAACTCCTGCCATACAGACGCCCCACTTGAAACAATCCATTTGTTGTTTTTTAGTCGTGTTCGACTCTCCGTGACCCCATGAACCAGAGCATGCCTTGGAAACCCCCACTTTCTTCTCAAAAATTCTCCCTTTTTTTATGTCCATGGACTTTTCTTGGCAAAAGACTGGAGTGGTTTGCCAGTTCCTTCTCCAAGTGGATCACATTTAGTCTAAACCGTGGCTAGGCAAAGTAAGGCCCCGGGGGCCGGATCCGGCCCAATCACCGGACTATATTTTGGAGAGGGGAAAATGAACGAATTCCTACACCCCACAAATAACCCAGAGATGCATTTTAAATAAAAGCACACATTCTACTCATGTCAAAACACGCTGATTCCTGAACTGTCTGCGGGCCGGATTTAGAAGGCGATCCGGCCCCCAGGGCCTTAGGTTGCCTACCCCTGTTCTAAAGCTGTTGTTGCGCGAAGAAACACTCTTTTATTTTTGTTTTGGATGCTGATCGTTAAAATGCCTAACAAAAAAGCTTCAGGTTTCTTTAGGAATGTATATTTTAGCATTTATTTATTTTTAAGATCCTCATAAATCATGTCCCAATTTTTTTTTGATTTGGGGACCAGTCCACCACATGTGGAATAAGGTTCCTTCATTTTCTTTGCATCTTCCCGGCAGATGCTTGTACACCAGTTCAGAGCCGTCGCCGGGCATCAAAGTGTGTGCTGCAATCTTTAAGAGGGAAGGAGATATGGAAAAGCTGGATAGGCAGGTTCTTTTTCTCCACTGCAACGCTCTGTAGATACTAAGGTGTTGTGTTCTTCTTTTTTGAAAGGTGTTGCCAGCATGCCTAGTATATTTGCCTACCAAAGTGCTGAAGTAGACTGGTGCGAAGAGAATTTTGCACAATCAGAGTACATTGCAGAATACTACAACACGGTAAGCTGCCGTTCTGTCTGCCCTCATTTATTTCTTCTTATTTATTTATTTATTTATTTATTCAATAAACAAAACGTACTTGTCAGCGGCGTAGCGTGGGTTGTCAGCACCCGGGGCAAGGCAAGTAATTTGCGCCCCTAACCCCTAACCTGCCGCCGCTGCCAGCTTATTCTTGCTGCTGCCTGGGCTGGGGTATTTACGGCAAGGTAGCCACGGCGGCGGTGGCGGGTCCGTGTCAGGTGATCTGAGGCGAGTTGCCGCTGGTGCTGCCGCCCAAACGACGCCGCTTGCCCGGAGGAGGAGGAGGAGGGCAGAGAGGCGAGGAAAATGCAACATGGCCCAGCAGCAGCTGCAGCAGTGGCGGTGAGGGGGCTGTGAGGAGGGGCTGCCTGGCGCGGGGACGGCGGCGAGTGCTGAGAGCCGCCACCTGCCGGACGCCTTCAGCCTGGACGCGCGCACAGCTCGTCGGTTCCGCGAGACATGGGGCTCTGCTACAGCCTGCGCCCGAGGCTCTTTGGCGACTCCAGAGGCGTCGAGCACGCCCCCCCAGATGTTGTGCCCGGTGTGGCCGGCCCCCCCTGCACCCCCCAGGCTACGCCACTGGTACTTGTTCACCAGGACCTGGCAAAGATGTGCTGAGAACCTTGGCTATGGTCTAGTCAAGGAGATACGAATTTTCAGATGCTCCCTTGCAAATGAAATAAAAACTCAGGGTTCCAACGAGGCATCAGAGTTGCTTTTGTGGTCTGGGCGAGGAGGAACCAAGGCTACGAAGCAGCTCTCAGAAGCTGTACATCTTTTCTTCCATACAATACAGTGGTACCCCGGGTTAAGTACTGAATTCGTTCCGGAGGTCCGTTCTTCACCTGAAACTGTTCTTAACCTGAAGCACCACTTTAGCTAATGGGGCCTCCTGCTGCCGCCGCGCCGCTGGAGCACGATTTCTGTTCTCTTTTTTTTTTTTTTTTAATAATTTTTATTGGGTTTTTACATTTTATAACAACAGACACACACACAAAGACAAAAACAAACAAATACAATTTCATACCCTAATTTTCTTTACTCTCTTTCATTGACTTCCCCCCACCCTCTCTTCTTACATCCCAGTTCCAATAATTAATTCAGCAAGTTCTTACCTAACCTCTTAAACATATTAATATTACTTTTAAAATTTAATTCTTTTTGTTTATCTATATTCAACTTATCCGATTCTCTTATAATCATTAATTTCTTTTTTTTTTAAGGTCGATCTAACTTCCCTTCCACAATTTTTTCCCTTTGTTATATTAATTATAGGTCACATTAACCAAATAAGCAAATCATAACATTTTATAGTTCTATTCTCTCTCCCCCCCCTGCCCCGGTTTCTGTCCCTTCCCAAACAAATGTCCAAAAAACAAACAAAAAATAGTTCTTAGTCCGGATTCCTCACGTCCGAGGCCTCTGATTCTCTGTCAATCCCTCTCTGCCAACTATATTGGTAGTCCTCTTTGTTGGTCCTGAGACCCCGAAGGAGTTCAGTCAGTGTCACATCATATTTTCTTTCATCCAGAATGTTTAAAAATGGTTGCTGCGAAAGATCATCTACTTTTCCATACTCAAGAGGAAAGTCCCAATCATGTTGCTTTATTCTTTTTAGTTTTAATATTCCAAGTACTCCAGGGACTTCCCTCTTCTTCTTTCTCATCTTTCGCAGGTTTGTAATCCAAAGGTCTTCTTGCTCGTACTCTAACAGTGTAGTTTCCTGATTGATATTTTCCACTTGTAGTGTCTGCACTCCTTCTTTCCTCTCTGTCAATTCCAAGAGCATCTCTTCCTGCTCAGCTGCAGGTTTTTTATCAGACATCTCCTTTGTGCATTCAGCAGAGTTGTTTGTTTTAGAATTCAAGGTCATAAATACTTCGCTCAAAGCCATACTCTGCTCTTGCAGGATTCCCACGAGAAAGAACATTTTTTCTATCTCCGCCAGTAATTTTCCCTCTGCAGCCATTGTAATATCACTAATTCCCCCTAGGGGGCTTTCAGTTACTTGGTAGTCCTTTTCCAATAATCTGTTACTTTGTTGTTATCACTACTTTGTTTCCAATCACCTCAGTTCAAATGTATCACCTTTAATTCAGAGAGTTATTAAATAACAAAATTCTTTACTTTGTCCACCCGTTTGACAGCTCCTTTGACAGCTGTCAAACTCCTTTCACTTTTTCCTCCGGCACACAAACAGGACACTCCCGGGTTTTGGGGGGGGATTACACACAAAGTTCCAAAGTTCCTCCCTTTCTCTCCAGCACAAAAACTTCTTCTATCAAATTTGTGAAAAACTTTTAAATCATCAAAACAGTATTCATTCCGCCTTAATTCTCCGTTCCTTGCTTTAAATCGTCTGTAAGTAGAGGGGGTGCGGACTTCCCTTTAACACATCCCCCGATCGTGCCGAATTCAAAAGGTAAAAATTTTTTAAAGTCCAAATTCCACTACTCACGGGTCCTTTGTTATCCAATCCGAATTTTGGGAAGAAAGTCAGCGCTCTCCTGCCATGGCTCGCGGCTTCGCTCCACTGAAGTAGCGGTCTACTCTCAGCACCACGCCACTCTCCGTACCCTCTCCGTAGCCTTTAAAAAGGCTCTTCGTGGGTCGGGGAGGGCGCTTAAGGTGCCCACCGAGTCACCAAGTCCGCAGGCTTCCGCACCTGCGGTTTCTGAGGGTCCCCGTGTCGCCGGCACGGCAAGACCCGTCTTCAGCGGAGCCGATTCCCTCCGGAGCTCGGAGGGAATCCGCCATTAGCCGTTCGCGCTAACCCGGAAGTCTACGATTTCTGTTCTCATCCTGAAGCAAAGTTCTTAACCCGAGGTAATACTTCTCGGTTAGCAGAGTCTGTAACCTGAAGCGTATGTAACCTGAAGCACATGTAATCCGAGGTACCACTGTATTTTGATTTCAGAAAGGCTTTTGACAATGTGCCCCATGATATTCTCGCGAGGAAGCTGGTAAAATATGGGTTGCACAAGGCAACGTTTAGGTGATTGACTGACCAAACTGAAATATACTCAGAGTTGAGTGTTGATTTCATGCTCTTCATTTCAGCTCATGGTAAACAGTGTGTGAGTACTTTCCCCCCCAAAACCTCTGGCTATATATACATTATTTTCACAATGGGTCCCCTGTGATTGGCTGATACAACTCCCCTCCTGGAGCCTGATTGGACTGCTCCTGCAGGCCAATCAGGTTGCTGATTCACTTCTTCCTTTTTTTAAAAAAATAATAATATTTATTCCAATTTTAAAGATTACAAAAAGAAAACACTAAATTAAGCAAGAAAAAAACAAAACAATACATCACATGAATACAGACAAGCAGAAAAAAACACCCAGAAAAATACAAACAATTAAGGAAAAAAGAAAACAGAAAAAGAAAAAAACAAGTTAAACCTTCCCATAACTTATTTTTCATTTGCTTGTTTCCTTGACCTCCTCACACCTCCATTTTGTATTCTAGTTCAGTTAAGTATTTCAGCAAATCCTTTCCATCTTTGTTTCTATCCTAATAATTTATCTTAACATACTGTAATTTTACACTCTCTTCTTTCACCAATTAACTATCGATTTTACTTAATCCTTTATTTGCTTAATCCTTTACTTAATCCACTTCTTCCTGGAGCCTGATTGGGTGGCTCCTGCAGACCAATCAGGTTGCTGCCTTCTAGGATCCCACCTGTCTATTGTTCTAGGATCCAAGCTCAGTGCATAACACAAACCCAAAGTTTTCTTTGTCATCCTGGGGAAAAGTGACAAGTGAGGTGCCACAGGGCCCGTTGTTGTTCACCGTCTTTATAAATGACTTGGATGAAGAATTGAGGGGATGCTGGTCAAATTTGCAGATGACACCAAACTGGGAGGGGTAGCTAATGCCGCAGAAGACAGAATCAGGATTCAAAATGACCTTAATGTTATAGGTGGTACATGACCCCGGTCAAGCTTGCAAAAATTTATCATTTGCCTGATAATAAATGTTGGAAATGTAAAGAAACTGAGGGAACATTCTTTCACCTTTGGTGGACGTGCCCAAAGATTAAGGCTTTCTGGGAAATGATCTATAATGAACTGAAAAAGGTATTTAAATATACCTTCCTTAAGAAACCAGAGGCCTTCCTCCTGGGCATGGTCGGCCAATTGGTGCCAAAGAAAGACAGAACGTTCCTTATGTACGCAACAACCGCAGCAAGAATACTTATCGCAAAATATTGGAAGACACAAGATTTGCCCACCCTGGAAGAATGGCAGATGCAAGTGATAGACTATATGGAGATGGCAGAAATGACTGGCAGAATCCGAGACCTGGGAGAAGAGTCGATGGAAGAAGACTGGAAGAAGTTTAAAGACTACTTGCAGAAACATTGTAAAATGTTTGAATGTTAAAATGATGTTGGATTTAAAGAGAATATGGGATCAGTGATATAGTTAAAAGGCGTATGCAAAAATTCTTAAAAAGAAAAGGGGGAAAAGACCAGAGTAATATGATGTCAAACTTAAACAAAATGGCACAAGGGTTTAAGTTATAAAGAATAGGTAAAAATTGATTTTGAAAAGAGAAGAAAAATTGGAGACATAATAGGTTGAAATATATAATCATAAATGAGGTCTGAAAGAGGGTTAGAATTTGCTGAACTTGATTGTGTAAAGGGGAACACAAAAAAGGGAGATGTGAGGAAGTCAAGAAAGAAGGTTATATAGATAATAAGTTAAAAATTGGATTTTTTTCTTGTTTATGTTTTTCTTGTCTTTTTTTGTTTCTTTGTGATGCATTTTTTCTTTTTGATGTATCTTTTCTTTTGTTGTATGTTTGTTCTATTATATAAAATCTTAATAAATATCTTTCTAAAAAAACAAAACAAAATGACCTTAATGGATCAGAGAACTGGGCACAAGCTAACAAAATGAATTTCGATAGGGTCAAATGTAAGGTTCTGCATTTAGGCAGGAAGAACCATATGCACAAATATAGGGTGGGGGGAAAGCTGGCTTACTAGTAGTGTATGTGAAAAGGATCTAGGGGATCGTGGTGGACCATAAGCTGAACATGGGTCCACAATGTGATGCAGCAGCAAAAAAAGTGAATGGTATTCTAGGCTGCGTCAACAGAAGTCAAGTATCCAGATCGAAGGAAGTCATAGTTCCGCTCTATTCTGCCTTGGTCAAACCACACCTGGGATACCGTGTCCAATTCTGGGCACCACAATTTAAGAAGAATGTTGACAAGCTGGAAGGTGGGCAGAGGAGGGCGACTGAGATGATCAAGGGCCTGGAAACCAAGCCTGATGAGGAACGGTTGAAGGAGTTGGGCATGTTCAGCCTGGAAAAGAGATGGGGAGATATGATATCTCTTCTTCAAATATCTCAAGGGAAATGGGAGCAAGCTTGTTTTCTGCTGCTCAGGAGGGGAGGACTTCAAGTTACAAGCAAGGAGATTCCGACTAAACTGAAGGTTCAAGCCAGACATAGGCAAACTCCGGTCCTCCAGATGTTTGGGACTACAATTCCCATCATCCCTGACCCCTGGCCCTGTTAGCTAGGAGTGATGGGGATTGTAGTCCCAAACATCTGGAGAAGAAGAAGAAGAGTTTGGATTTGATATCCCGCTTTATCACTACCTGAAGGAGTCTCAAAGCGGCTAACATTCTCCTTTCCCTTCCTCCCCCACAACAAACACTCTGTGAGGTGAGTGAGGCTGAGAGGCTTCAGAGAAGTGTGACTAGCCCAAGGTCACCCAGCAGCTGCAGGTGGAGGAGCGGGGAAGCGAACCCGGTTCCCCGGATTACAAATCTACCGCTCTTAACCACTACACCACACTGGCTTTCTGGAGGGCCGGAGTTTGCCTATGGCTGGTTTGAGCTGAAGGTTTCCTGGGCCCTGAGTCGTCGTGGCCATTTGCATCTCGAATCCGGACCGGTAGCATACCGCACCAGCCACACACGGACCGCTTCCTGCAGAGACTGAATATTCCCATTGCAAATTCCACGCCATGCCGAGGGATGGGAAATATCGCAAAGGTGCATCAAAGGTGAAGACGCTCCCCTCTCCCTCAGTCCCGAAGCTCCAAATTCTGGCTCGATGCCAAAAAAGGAAGGAGGGTGTGGTGTTTGCTTCAAAACTGCTTCTCCTGGCACAGAGAAAGTGGGGCACCCGTTTAAGCAGCTGACCACCCACACACCTTCACAGAGATCCAGAAAAGAAACCGGCTTTACCTGCTCAGCTTCTGGAGCTGGCTGGCTGGCGTCTGCCCCACGGCAAGGTTTGGGGATGCAGGAAGAGGGTAGGGTCTCCCGGAGCCCCTGACTTCCCCTCCTCCTTGCTGGGATCTTGCGTTTAGGCTGCAGGCGCACAGCAGAGCACATTTGAAAGCATCTCCACCACAGCCCACCCCCGAACCCCCGCCTCCAAGCAGATAACAGGGAACTGCGATGCGCTGACATGTTTAAACCCAAGAAAAGTCACGTGAAGCATTTACTAAAGACCGGGAAAAGAAAAGGACGCTTGCGACACTTGGCTTGAGGAGCGACGGTAATGTTGCTTGAGAGAAAGAGTTTTCGCTGGCTGGGTGGGTGAAATAACATTTACCATATTTTTTGCTCTATAAGATAGAGGATGATAATCCTGATGAGTCTGGTGATTCTCCAGAGAGGAGGGGCAGTGTTCTGTTCTCTACTTATTCAGCTCCAGCACTACTCTATAAGACTTTTCCCCTCCTACAAAGTAAGGGGAAATGTGTGTGTGTCTTATGGAGCGAATGCAGGCTGCGCAGCTATCCCAGAAGCCAGAACAGCAAGAGGGATTGCTGCTTTCGCTGTGCAGCGATCCCTCTTGCTGTTCTGGCTTCTGAGATTCAGAATATTTTTTCCCCTTGTTTTCCTCCTCCCAAAACTAGGTGCGTCTTGTGGTCTAGTGCGTCTTATAGAGCGAAAAATACGATATATCAAGCTGACGGACAAAGAATCGGAAGTTCTCTATTTTTCTTCTTTCTCTGTTTCCTCTCTTATGTTCCCCCTTGTACATTCTATCTTTCTAGCTCCCTCATCTCCTTTTCTCTCTTTTTGTTTTTTGTGCTTTTGTTTAGATTAACGTTTTTGTTTTGATTTTTTTTTAAAAAAGTTTGATAATAACCTTGACATCCCTTTCCCCCCTAATTCTAATGAGATCTATTTTTGAAAAGGAGCTGGGATGGGTTAAAGGTGCTGGGAAATGGAGCTTTGTAAGGGACGCGGGTGGCGCTGTGGGTTAAACCACAGAGCCTAGGGCTTGTTGATAGGAAGGTCGGCGGTTCGAATCCTCGCGACGGGGTGAGCTCCCGTTGCTCGGTCCCTGCTCCTGCCAACCTAGCAGTTCGAAAGCACGTCAAAGTGCAAGTAGATAAATAGGTACCACTCCAGCGGGAAGGTAAACGGCGTTTCCATGCGCTGCTCTGGTTCGCCAGAAGCGGCTTAGTCCTGCTGGCCACATGACCCGGAAGCTGTATGGCCAGGAAAGCGAGATGAGCGCCGCAACCCCAGAGTCGACCACGACTGGACCTAAAGGTCAGGGGTCCCTTTACCATGTTTACTAAGGGGTAAACATGGCTAAAATATACTCGGCGTTGAGTGTTTATTTCATGCTCTTTACTTCAGCTCATGGTAAACAGTGAGCGAGTGCTTTCCCCCAAACCTCTTGCTATATATACATTATTTTCACAATGGGTCTCGTGTGATTGGCTGATTCAACTCCCCTCCTGGAGCCTGATTGGATTGTTCCTGCAGGCCAATCAGGTTGCTGATTCACTTCCTCCTGGAGCCGGATTGGGCGGCTCCTGCACCTGGGACCCGGGGCTGCACAGAGGGTTGGTGGGGTGAGAGGCTGAGAATCAGACAGCATATGCATGCGCGTACAACCGCTTCACTGCGTCCACATCACCGAGAAGATCACAGCCACAGAGATAAGAAGAGTCGTTCCATTGTTTGGAGAGGTCACTTCCTGGTTCGCATGGAGAAGCCATTCTGAATGGAGCCTTTTTGTTGTTGTTGTTTAGTCGTTTAGTCGTGTCCGCCTCTTCGTGACCCCCTGGACCAGAGCACGCCAGGCACCCCTGTCTTCCACTGCCTCCCGCAGTTTGGTCAAAGTCATGCTGGTAGCTTCGAGAACAGTGTCCAACCATCTCGTCCTCCGTCGTCCCCTTCTCCCTGTGCCCTCCATCTTTCCCAACATCAGGGCCTTTTCCAGGGAGTCTTCTCTTCTCATGAGGTGGCCAAAGTCTTGGAGCCTCAGCTTCAGGATCTGTCCTTCCAGTGAGCACTCAGGGCTGATTTCCTTCCGAATGGAGAGGTTTGTTCTTCTTGCAGTCCATGGGACTCTCAAGAGTCTCCTCCAGCACCAGAATTCAAAAGCATCAATTCTTCGGCGATCAGCCTTCTTTATGGTCCAGCTCTCACTTCCATACATCACTACTGGGAAAACCATAGCTTAGCTGTATTGTAATATGGTCTGAAGATCAACATCAAAAAACGAAGATCATGGCCACTGGTCCCATCACCTCCTGGCAAATACAATGGGAAGAAATGGAGGCAGTGAGAGATTTTACTTTCTTGCGCTCCATGATAATTGTCTCCCTTCCAATTTGAAACCATACCTGATTAGCTTTGCAAACGCGCTAGCACTTTTATGGCTGTGCCACTGGGAGAACAAAAAAACCCCCAACGCTCCTCAAAAGTTGATTGTGAACTGATCTTAATAAATACATAATAAATAGCTAATTGTTCGATTTCGGATGGCCACTGGAGCCACAATGGCTTGTTTCTGGAGACAGACCTTAGCAGAGCCCAATTTTCTTCTAGATATTCCCAGGGTTTGGGAACCTACTTTACTCGAAAAGATGACCCAAAAATGATGTGTTTCCGGGGGACAAATTAAAAAATGGATAGATTTGTAGAGGTCATGTTTGATTTTATTACACGTGCCAGAAAGTGGTCTGTCCCCTGCTTATCAATGGATTTGGTTAATTCACTAATATTCTCTTTAAGTCACTTTTCTTTCTTTATTCTTAACAATGCTTTTTTTTCCTGGGGGTATGCATGCCCCTAAACATTTTGTGAATCTTTGTACTTTTGTCCATTCACTGTATTTATTCCCTCCCGGTTCGAACTATAAAATGGTGATTTTCCTGAGTCAAAATGAGAGTACCCCCTAAACATTTTTTTTTAAGGGAAAAAAAGCACTGATTCTTAATAAGGGGGTGTTGCTGTTTTTGGTTTGCATGCTTTTTTTGAAGTTGATGGTTGCAACCAAGCGATTCAAAGTGTGGAACGTTCCAAATTACACGTTAAAAATGAGAACGACAAGAAAACTCTCTCTCCTTGTTTGCTGCTGTTTTGCAGATCAGCAACGTTGGTTTCTTCATCCTGCCTCCGATCATGATGTTCCTGAACCCCCAGTACATCCAGTACCGACCAGTTCCCATCCCGGGTCTTACTATCATGTCAACATTGATTGGTACGTTCCCTGGGGGAATCAAAATAATTTATTTCTTTACGCAATCACGGCATCCCGAATTATACATGCCCAGAAACGGAGAGACGGAACAATGCCAGCAAGAGGAGGAATTGCAAGTGAAATGGTAGAATTAGCAAACGTAACTTATAGAATAGGGATGTGGGTAGCACTGTGGTCTAAACCACAGAGCCTAGGACTTGCCGTTCGGAAGGTCGGCGGTTCGAATCCCCGTGACGGGGTGAGTTCCCGTTGCTCGGTCCCTGCTCCTGCCAACCTAGCAGTTCAAAAGCACATCAAAGTGCAAGTAGATAAATAGGTACCACTCCGGCAGGAAGGTGAACGGCATTTTCGTGCGCTGCTCTGGTTCGCCAGAAGCGGCTTAGTCCTGCTGGCCACATGACCCGGAAGCTGTACGCCGGCGCCCTCGGCCAGTAAAGCGAGATGAGCGCCGCAACCTCAGAGTCGGCCACGACTGGACCTAATGGTCAGGGGTCCCTTTACCTTTATACAGTCATACCTTGGAAGTCAAACGGAATCCGTTCTGGGAGTCTGTTCTACTTCCAAAACATTCAGAAACCAAGGCGCGGCCACTGAAAGAGGGGTTCAAAAGGAGATCTATGATAGCCATCTTCAGATATCTGAAAGGTTGTCACATGGAAGAGGGGAAAAGCGTGTTTTCTTCTGTTCTAAAGGGCAGGACTTGAGCCAAAGCCTTCAAATTTCAAAAAAGGATTTGGACCACAGCCGGTTTTAGATTTGATGAGGCCCTAAGCTATTGAAGGTAATGGGGCCCTTTCTATGTCCAGCTGTCCTTTGTCCACAACAAATTGCCACTGTTTTCTGCGTTGAATATATGCTACATGGTAATTTATGGACCTACATAGGTATCTAAAGCCATTTGCACATAACAAAATATGTATTTTATCAAAGGAATTGTTGAACTAAAATACAATTAAGAAGAAGTATATTAATTAATGGGGCGGGGGTAGTGCTGTGGGTTAAACCACAGAGCCTAGGACTTGCCGATCAGAAGGTTGGCGGTTTGAATCCCCGCAATGACGGGGTGAGCTCCCATTGCTTGGTCCCTGCTCCTGCCAACCTAGCAGTTCGAAAGCATGTCAGAGTGCAAGTAGATAAATAGGTACCGCTCCGGCAGGAAGGTAAACAGCGTTTCTGTGTGCTGCTCTGGTTTCACCAGAAGCGGCTTAGTCCTGCTGGCCACATGACCCGGAAAAACTGTCTGCGGACAAACGTCAGCTCCCTCGGCCAGTAAAGCAAGATGAGTGCCGCAACCCCAGAGTCGTTCATGACTGGACTTAACTGTCAGGGGTTCTTTACCTTTTTTATATATATTGATAGTGAATTTGGGGGGGCAGGGCCAAGAGTGTGGTGCCCTAAGCTATAGCTTGTTTAGGTACAGGTAAAGGGACCCCTGACCATTAGGTCCAGTTATGGCCGACTCTGGGGTTGTGGCGCTCATCTCACTTTACTGGCCGAGGGAGCCGGCGTCCAGCTTCCGGGTCATGTGGCCAGCAGGACTAAGCCGCTTCTGGCGAACCAGAGCAGCACACGGAAACGCCGTTTGCCTTCCCGCCGGAGCGGTACCTATTTATCTACTTGCACTTTGACATGCTTTTGAACTGCTAGGTTGGCAGGAGCAGGGACCGAGCAATAGGAGCTCACCCCGTCGCCGGGATTCGAACCGCCGACCTTCTGATCGGCAAGTCCTAGGCTCTGTGGTTTTGCCCACAGCACCACCCACGTCCCTATATAGCTTGTTTAGCTTATACGTAAATCCGGCGCTGATTCAGACTAAACATCAGAAGGAACTTTCTGGATGTAAGAGCCTTTCAATAGTGGAAACTGTCTCTCCCGGAAGCTGCCGGGCTCTCCCTCCTTGGAGATTTTTTAAGAGAGTTTGGATGGCCACCTGTCAGCGATGCTCCAGCCAAGATTCCTGCATTGCAGAGGGTTAGAATCCGTTACCCCCGAGGATGTGGACAGGCTGCTTGGACGCGTGAAACCAACCACCTGTCTCCTGGATCCTTGCCCATCCTGGCTAATAAAAGCAAGCCGGGAAGGGCTGGGCGATGGGCTCTGCGGGGTGGTGAATGCTTCCCTCTGTGAGGGAGCATTCCCAGATCCGCTGAAAGAGGCGGTCATTAAACCGCTTCTTAAAAAACCATCTTTAGACCCGGCCACGATGGCCAACTATCGCCCAGTCTCAAATCTTCCATTCTTGGGCAAGGTGATTGAGCGCGTGGTTGCTGAACAACTCCAGGCACGCCTGGAGGATGCGGACCATTTGGATCCCTTCCAATCGGGATTCAGGCCTCATCATGGGACTGAAACTGCCTTGGTCGCGCTGGTTGATGATCTCCGGCGGACTAGGGACAAAGGTGAGAGTTGTTTCCTAGTTCTGCTGGATCTCTCAGCGGCCTTTGATACCATTGACCATAACATCCTTCTGGACCGTCTAGAGGGGCTGGGAGCTGGGGGCACTGTTATACAGTGGTTTCGCTCCTTCCTCCTGGGCCGTGTTCAGAAAGTGGTGGGGGGGGATGAGTGTTCAGACCCCTGGGCTCTCACTTGTGGGGTGCCTCAGGGTTCCGTCCTCTCCCCCATGCTTTTTAACATCTATATGAAGCCGCTGGGAGAGATCATCAGGGGGTTTGGACTGGGTGTCCTCCAATATGCAGATGATACCCAGCTCTACCTCTCTTTCAAATCAGAACCAGTGAAGGCGGTGAAGGTCCTGTGTGAGTGCCTGGAGGCGGTTGGAGGATAGATGGCGGCTAATGGATTGAGGCTGAATCCTGACAAGACAGAAGTACTGTTTTTGGGGGACAGGGGGCGGGCTGGTGTGGAGGACTCCCTGGTCCTGAATGGGGTAACTGTGCCCCTGAAGGACCAGGTGCGCAGCCTGGGAGTCATTTTGGACTCACAGCTCTCCATGGAGGTGCAGGTCAATTCTGTATCCAGGGCAGCTGTCTACCAACTCCACCTGGTACGCAGGCTGAGACCCTACCTGCCCGCGGACTGTCTCGCCAGAGTAGTGCATGCTCTAGTTATCTCCCACTTGGACTACTGCAATGCGCTCTACGTGGGGCTACCTTTGAAGGTGACTCGGAAACTACAACTAATCCAGAATGCGGCAGCTAGACTGGTGACTGGGAGTGGCCACCAAGACCACATAACACCGGTCTTGAAAGACCTACATTGGCTTCCAGTACGTTTCCGAGCACAATTCAAAGTGTTGGTGCTGACCTTTCAAGCCCTAAACGGCCTCGGCCCAGGATGCCTGAAGGAGCGTCTCCACCCCCATCGTTCTGCCCGGACGCTGAGGTCCAGCGCCAAGGGCCTTCTGGCGGTTCCCTCATTATGAGAAGCAAAGCTACAGGGAACCAGGCAGAGGGCCTTCTCGGTAGTGGCACCCGCCCTGTGGAACACCCTCCCATCAGATGTCAAAGCGATAAATAACTACCTGACATTCAGAAAACATCTTAAGGCAGCTCTGTTCAGGGAAGTTTTTAATCTGTGATATTTTAGTGTATTTTTGGTTTTTATGGAAGCTGCCCAGAGTGGCTGGGGAAACCCAGCCAGATGGGCGGGGTACAAATAATAAATTATTATTATTATTATTATTATTATTATTATTAGAACTGTAGAGTTTGAAGGGAACTCCAAGGATCATCTAGCCCAACCCTTTGCAATGCAGGAATCTCAGCTAAAGCATCCATGACGTTTAGCCCTCGGGGTCCCTTCCAACGCTTCAATTCTGTGGTTCTACTATTCTTCTGGGAGCCCTGGGAGCCCAGAGCCTAAAGTTCTGGACTCACAGAACTGTAGAGTTGCATGGGACCTCATGGGCCATCTTGTCTGACCCCCTAAAGAAAGAACCAGCCGCAGCCCCGTGGGAGAGAACCTGCTTTGAGTGCAGAAGGCGCCAAGCTAGATTCCCCCTCTTTTCATCCTGCAGGTCTGTTCTCCGGCTACTTCCATATGACTCTCAGCTATGCAGGGCAGATGCTGGACGAGCTCTCAATCCTCTGGGCAATCGCCCTCTGCTATGCTTTCTGGATGCCTGTTCACTATTACCCATCGTTCATCAAAAACAGGTAAGTGTGTGTGTGGGGGGGGAATAAGGAACTGCTGGGGCACCCGGGGAACCAGGCACAGGGCCTTCTCGGTGGTGGTGCCCTCCCTGTGGAACACCCTCCCATCAGATGTCAAAGGAAATAAACAACTATCTGACTTTTAGAAGACATTTGAAGGCAGCCCTGTACAGGAAAGCTTTGATGTTTTATTGTATTTTTAACATTCTGTTGGAAACCGCCCAGCGTGGCTGGGGAAACCCAGCCAGATGATGATGATGATGATGATGATGATGATGATGATGATGATGATGATAATGATAATGATTTATTGGTACCCCGCCCATCTGGCTGGGTTTCCCCAGCCACTCTGGGCGGCTTCCACAAAGACCAAAAATACACTAAGATATTACACATTAAAAACTTCCCTGAACAGGGCTGCCTTAAGATGTCTTCTGAATGTCAGGTAGTTGTTTATCTCTTTGACATCTGATGGGAGGGCGTTCCACAGGGCGGGCGCCACCACCGAGAAGGCCCTCTGCCTGGTTCCCTGTAGCTTTGCTTCTCGCAATGAGGGAACTGCCAGAAGGCCCTCAGCGCTGGACCTCAGCATCCGGGCAGAACGATGGGGGTGGAGATGCTCCATCAGGTATACTGGGCCGAGGCCGTTTAGGGCTTTCAAGGTCAGCACCAACACTTTGAATTGAATGATGAGCAGGATAATAATAATAATAATAATAATAATAATAATAATAATAATAATGTCTCTGCAGCCCTCCAGATTGCAAATAGAACTTTTCCCAACACACTTTCTATTCCTACAAAAACAAACAAACCCCAAACCCCACATGCATAAACATTCCAATGGCTGCAGAGAGATCTTGGACTATTAAGAGCAATGTGTGTCCTGGTTCTATAAAGACAGGCTGATCTTTGCTAACTCATTCTGTCAGATCCACAGCGAATTCTCGACACGCTTGGCTTCGTTTCTTCCTGCCCACGGGGAGAGGGGCTCATGGAAATCTTCCCGCCTGTTCTGTAAAGGACCCTGAGCTCTTCAGCACTCCAACTGTGTCTTTTGTTTTGTTTTTCTTTTGACCTACTTAGGGAACAGTTCACGTGGCTGGTGGGCATCGTGACCGTCTTCAGCACCCTGATGTCCTTTGTGAAGCCGACCCTGAACGCTTATGCCCTCAACTCCGTCGCCTTGCACCTTTTATACTTGAGTAACCTGGAATTCAGAAAGTGAGTTGTGGGCAGAGAACCCTGCAAGCATTGAACAGGCAATTCTAAGGGGCCCCTAGTGCAGAGTCTAAGAGAGTCTGTGTACTGGTCCAGTAAACGCTTCCGCTGCGCAACCAGCAACAGTTCTCTTTGCAGAGCATTGATTAAGTCCAGTGCAGAGATTCTTGTTGCAGTACAAGCTTCAGAGTCTCAGCAGCAAAGAAATAACGACACAGGGAAGCCTGTCTTTCTAAAGACAGGTTTATTGCAGAAAGATAACAGAAACACCTCCGGAGCTTTCAGACATTTTTGTTTCACGCCCCCACAGGCAGAGAAAACAAACACTCTTTATATAATGAGCAACTTAACAACTTAACGAGCTTGACTACTTAAAGTCACATGACATTGCTAACTTGCCAGCGTTTCACACCCTAACAGAGTCTGCCTCCCGCTACAGTAGCTTCACAGATAAGAATTAGCAAGCAGTTTCTATTTTAGGTAAAGGTAAAGGGACCCCTGACCATTAGCTCCAGTCGTGGCCGACTCTGGGGTTGCGGCGCTCATCTCGCTTTATTGGCCGAGGGAGCCGGCGTACAGCTTCCGGGTCACGTGGCCAGCAAGACTAAGCCACTTCTGGCGAACCAGAGCACCTCACGGAAACGCCGTTTACCTTCCCACCGGAGTGGTACCTATTTATCTACTTGCACTTTGACGTGCTTTTGAACTGCTAGGTTGGCACGAGCAGGGACCGAGCAACGGGAGCTCAACCCGTCATTGTGGGGATTTGAACCGCCGACCTTCTGATCGGCAAGTCCTAGGCTCTGTGGTTTAACCCACAGCGCCACCTGTAGCATCTTAGAGACCAACTAAGGTTGTTCTTGGTATAAGCTTTCATGTGCATGCACACTTTTTAAGATAAACTGAAACAGAAGTCACCAGACCCTTATATATAGTGGGAGGGTGGAATGGGGTATTTCTCAGAAGGGTAGTGGGAGATGGGCGATTGACTCAATGGGTATGGTAAACCTGTTGACGACTGTTAATGAGTGCAGGTTTACCATACCCATTGAGTCAATGCAGTCATTAACCGTAGTCAACAGGTTTTTATTCTTATCCTTAATTGCTGCATTGTACTTGACGCGGGTGGCGCTGTGGGTTAAACCACAGAGCCTAGGACTTGCCGATCAGAAGGTTGGCGGTTCGAATCCCCGCAATGACGGGGTGAGCCCCCATTGCTCAGTCCCTGCTCCTGCCAACCTAGCAGTTCGAAAGCACGTCAAAGTGCAAGTAGATATATAGGTACCACTCCGGCAGGAAGGTAAACGGTGTTTCCGTGCGCTGCTCTGGTTCGCCAGAAGCGGCTTAGTCATGCTGGCCACGTGACCCGGAAGCTGGACGCCGGCTCCCTCGGCCAATAAAGCGAGATGAGCGCCGCAACCCCAGAGTCGGTCACGACTGGACCTAATGGTCAGGGGTCCCTTTACCTTTAGCTTTACTTGATGCTAAAAATCCAGCTCCATTTTATTCCCCCCAGGCCTTTGGTTGATTTTTTTGAAATTCGACACCCTTTTAGAATGTGGCTTTTTTGGGGGGGGGGTATTGAGTTACTGCTTTCGGTTTGATTTTATATGTTGTGGTCTTCTTGTGAACTGCCCCAAGACCTCCCGGTCTAGGGCGGTGTATAAGTTAAATTATTCTTATTCTTATTCTTATTCTTATTCTTATTAATAATAATAATAATAATAATAATAATAATAGGTAAAAGGTAAAGGTAAAGGACCCCAGACGGTTAAGTCCAGTCAAAGGCGACTGTGGGGTTGCAGCGCTCATCTCATTTTACTGGCTGAGGGAGCAGACCTTTGTCCACAGACAGCTTTCCGGGTCATGCAGCCAGCAGGACTAAACTGCTTCTGGCACAATGGGACACCGTGACGGAAACGAGAGCGCACGGAAGTGCTGTTTACCTTCCCGCCACAGTGGTACCTATTTATCTACCTGCACCGGCGTGCTTTCGAACTGTTAGGTTGGCAGGGGCAGGGACCGAGCAACAGGAGCTTACCCCGTTGTGATCATAGTTATAATGCCCATTTTGTCAACGTAACCCCTCCAGCCTCAGGCGAGTGCGCCAGCTATTCCTGATTGCAACCTTTTTCGCAGGTGCAACAACGTCCGCGTTCACCGTCTCATCAGGACCATGGTCGTGTGGTGGTGCATCTCCATCACCTGTTGGCTGACGGATAAGTTTTTGTGTGGCATCTGTCAGAGGGCCAATTTCGCCTACCTTCACAGCATCTGGTAAGAAGGACCTGCTCTGGAGGGCTAGACAAAATGGAACGGTCTTCATTTATTGGGTAGTGGTGTCAAAAGCCAGCTGAACGTTGGCAAAAGCTTTGGGCTGGTAAGCACCGCTGGTACAAGGGAACCCATTACCTAGCCATCTTGGCCATCGCATGATGAAGCAGTTGCCTCAGGCAGCAAATGAAGAAGAATCTTTATTTGCTTTGGCCACTAGACATAAAAAGGTAAAGGGTAAAGGGACCCCTGACCATTAGGACCAGTCGTGGCCGACTCTGGGGTTGCGGCGCTCATCTCGCTTTATTGGCCGAGGGAGCCGGAGTACAGCTTCCGGGTCACGTGGCCAGCATGACTAAGCCGCTTCTGGCGAACCAGAGCAGCACACGGAAACGCCGTTTACCTTCCCACCGGAGTGGTACCTATTTATCTCCTTGCACTTTGACGTGCTTTCGAACTGCTAGGTTGGCAGGAGCAGGGACCGAGCAACGGGAGCTCACCCCATCACGGGGATTCGAACCACCGACCTTCTGATCAGCAAGCCCTAGGCTCTGTGGTTTACATAGCAATAAAATAAAATGTACGGAAGATTCAGTGGTACCTCTGTCTACGCACACCTCTAGTTGCATATCCTTCGGGTTATGCACGCGGCAAACCCAGAAGTATTTTTATGGGTTTTGACGCATGTGCAGAAGCACTCTGTGTGCCATGCACATGTGCAGAACAGGCACCTCTGGTTGCAAATTCCTCGGGATCTGAGCAGAGCTCCAGAACAGATCCCGTGCACAACGGGAAGTACCAATGCAGAGGTAAAAACTTAACTGTAGAAAATACATTTTGGGGGTTTCATCAAATGCTTCTCAGTGGCAGCAAAGGCTTCTCAGAGGTTGCTCCCAGTCTCGGGAACCCTCTCCCTGGAGAAGCCAGAAAGGCTCCTTCCTTGATGTCTTTCTGCCAGGGCCTTCTCGGTGGTGGCGCCCGCCCCGTGGAACGCCCTCCCGTCAGATGTCAAGGAAATAAACAACTATCTGACTTCCAGAAGACATCTGAAGGCAGTCTAGTTTAGTGAAGTTTTTAGTGTTTGATGTTTGATCGCTTTATTATTATAGTCGTACCTCGGTTCTCGAACGCCTTGGTACTCGTACGTTTTGGCTCCTGAACGCTGGAAACCTGGAAGTAAGTGTTCCGGTTTTCGAACGTTCTTCGGAAGCTGAACGTCCGACACGGCTTCTGCTTGAGTTCAGGAATCTCCTGCAGCCCATCGGAAGCCGCGCCTCTGTTGTACAGTAAAATGTTTCCGGAAGTCGGGCGGACTTCCGGAACGGATTACTTTAGAGAACCAAGGTACAACTGTATTCATATTCTGCTGGGAGCTACCCAGAGTGGCTGGGGAAGCCCAGCCCGATAGGCGGGGTATAAATTATAAATTATTATGATGATTATTACAGTGGTACCTCAGGTTACATACGCTTCAGGTTACAGACTCCGCTAACCCAGAAGTAGTGCTTCAGGTTAAGAACTTTGCTTCAGGATGAGAACAGAAATCGTGCCCCAGCAGCGCGGCAGCAGCGGGAGGCCCCATTAGCTAAAGTGGTGCTTCAGGTTAAGAACAGTTTCAGGTTAAGAATGGACCTCCGGAACGAATTAAGTACTTAACCCAAGGTACCACTGTATTATACAGTCATACCTCGGGTTAAAGTTGCTTCAGTTTGAGCCTTTTCGGGTTGCGCTCCATGGCGACCCAGAAGTAACGGAACGTGTTACTTCCGGGTTTCGCCGTTTGCGCATGTGCATTCGCTCAAAATGACGCATGCGCAGAGAATCACAACCCGCGCAGACGCACAGACGCATTTTGCGTTCGCTTCAGGATGCGAACGGGGTTCCGGAACAGATCCCGTTCGCATCCAGAGGTACCACTGTATTTCAAAAAGTAAAAAAGCAAGACACCCCTGGCAGCCCTAGACAACATTCTTTCCTTTTTTAAAAAACTCACAGGCATCTTTCTATCGTCGTTACCATTTTCTACTGCGCCACCACGATCGTCTACTTAGATGTCTTCTACGACCTCCCTAGCTGCGAGCCCGACGTGGTTTACTGGCCCAGCGAGCATAGTTTCTTTTCGCTGCCGTACATCGACCTTCCGAAATTCAAGAAGCAGTGCTAGGGGGACTGCGAGACCGCTGAGGATAACAGGAGCCCGGCACTGATCCGACAGGTTCAACCCATCGCGACGACTGAGCCCTATGCTTGTTTGGCCGGCGAAAGGCTTCGCGCCGCCAAACCCTTGTTGCCTGGGAGACCGCGCATGTAGGTAGCTTTGTCGCATAGCTTGTCGCCCAACCCTGTTGCGCAGCGAGTTTTCCCGCCAGCCTGGCCATACTGAACGGATGCCTCCGTTATGCAACATTGAAACTTGCCCGTTCCCAGAGAATGGCGGACACCGTATTTAAGCTATTTATAGAGGACATGTGGAGGGAATGAGAGAACGAACGGATCTCTCGCTTTATGGACATTCTGCGCATGTTCACCACTGCCTTGCTCCAACCTGTATTAAACTGCACTTTGAAAGAAAGAAATCGGCACGTTCATTTGTACTGAAATGTTGTTTGCTCTCAAAACAATGCGTTTTAAAACACAACTTAGTCTCCAGAAAAAGAGAGGGCATTTTGATACTTTTTCATTTTTTTCAGCACCAGACCATCCACAGATGTGCAAAATCCGATGTATAGTTCTGGTTCGGTCTGGACATTAATCTGAGAGACGTAGATCATTGGTGCTGTAAGGCTGGTGTTTCACAACCCGGTGTTTCGACACAACAATTGCACAGAATAAATCCATGATGGGTTTCTTCTGATTTGTTCATTGCTATAACAACAACAACAATTTATTATTTATACCCTGTCCGTCTGGTTGGGTTTCCCCAGCCACTCTGTTGGCGGCTCCCAACAGAATATTAAAAACACAACAACACATCAAACATTAGAAACTTCCCTAAACTTTTCCCATCACACTTACCTTACTTTACCTTTACAGACAATCCCAAGGTGTAACAATGACCCGATGGTTTCCTGTACAACTTAAGAAAAGAAGACTTCACATGCTCAGGGGCACTTTGCCCAAAGTTGTTGTTGTTGCTGCTGTTTTAAATAAAATAAAATATAATGACTTCTTCCTACTCAAGAAAAAAAGAAAAACAAATTATGACTTTGGTAAAGTCTGATGGCAGAACTCTTTCAAGAAAGGCTAGAAAGACTCAGCCATCACCAGGACCCCTTATTTCTTCTCTCTCTCTCTCTTGGAGGGAGGTGCATTTTAATACAGTGGTACCTCGGGTTACATGCGCTTCAGGTTACAGACTCCACTAACCCAGAAATAGTACCTCGGGTTAAGAACTTTGCTTCAGGATGAGAACAGAAATCGTGCTCTGGCATAGCGGCGGCAGCAGGAGGCCCCATTAGCTAAAGTGGTGCTTCAGGTTAAGAACAGTTTCAGGTTAAGAACAGACCTCTGGAATGAATTAAGTACTTAACCCGAGGTACCACTGTATCAGAATTTTGCAAAGGTAAAGGGAACAAACTCATCCTCATTTTTATTTCCACTCCCCATAAACATACTCATTTCCCCCAACTCTCCCTCTTGCATCTCTGAAGGATAGCTCAGTCGGCAAAAGCTCGAGACTCTTCATCTTGGTGAGGTCGCGGGTTCAATTCCTGCACCGTGGGGGGTGGGTTTAGATGACCGCGGGGTCCCCCCTCCAACTCTACAATTCCAATGCCCCTTCTCTGCCTCAGAACTTCAGTGGGCCAAGCTGGAACGCTTTCCCGAGTAACCATCCAAACAGAACTTTTTCTCCGTGGCGACGCTCCAGGAAGTCAGTCCTCGGGCAAGCGCCCCTAGGCAAAAGGGGTCCAGATGGGCAGACTGCCCTTCAGCTCAACGGACGGATTATGCAGCAACCGAAACTGTTTTACCCCCAACATGAGACGTACACCCCTCGGCCTTTAGAGCGACCAGACGGACAGTCCAACCGGCCCTTCCCGGCTTTTGTTCTCCCTGAAAACCTTGCCTCCGTAGGTAGGATCGGTTTACGCCAGCGGGGTTTTCTTACCTTGTTTTTTTCTGGGATGAGGCCAACCCCACATCTAAGGACGACAGCTCACATGGCAAGTCCCCCATGGGGGTCCTTGGCTTGTTGGCTCAACAGCATATTATGGGAAGACAGGCTTCCCCCTTACAACTTCCTGTAATACTAATTTTACACCCCATATTATTGCAAGGGCAGGGATAGGGGGGCGCTGTGGGTTAAACCACAGAACCTAGGACTTG
The DNA here is from genome assembly GCF_964252035.2 of Podarcis erhardii. Lineage (NCBI taxonomy): Eukaryota > Metazoa > Chordata > Lepidosauria > Squamata > Lacertidae > Podarcis > Podarcis erhardii. Next base: position 7,169,504 of record NC_138516.1, on the reverse strand, counting down.
CCAATCAGAAGGTTGGCGGTTCGAATCCCCACGACGGTGTGAGCTCCCATTGCTCAGTCCCTGCTCCTGCCAACCTAGCAGTTCGAAAGCACGTCAAAGCGCAAGTAGATAAATAGGTACCACTCCGGCGGGAAGGTAAACGGCGTTTCCGTGCGCTGCTCTGGTTCACCAGAAGCGGCTTAGTCCTGCTGGCCACGTGACCCGGAAGCTCTACGCTGGCTCCCTCGGCCAATAAAGCGAGATGAGCGCCGCAACCCCAGAGTCGGTCACGACTGGACCTAATGGTCAGGGGTCCCTTTACCTTTATTATTGCAAGGAGGTAACCTGTCCTTCAGTCGTGGCCTCCCAATCCCAAGCCAACCACGGTCCTTATTTTCCTTTCCCTTCTCTCACATCGCTAGCAATGACTCCTGTGCCCTCGCAAGCCTCTTTTCCCCTTGGCGTTCATATTTTGAGAATAAGTGTTCTCGCACATGGCTGGAGCAACGTTGCTGAAACATGCGCCATCTTGGTGCGGAAGGAAGTGTGCCTCCATCGCCGCCGCAGCACATTCCTTCAGACCCATGGCTTTTTGAATTATATTTTGATTATTGGGGTGGGGAATCAGGATTGGGTGCGTGTGTGAAATTCCATGCGGAATAGAGCCCCGATATCTAGCCGTTGCCGAAATTCGGTTGAACAGCACAGCTACTACGAAGCGCGCTGCAAAATTGTGCACAGATGCGCAGCAGCTTTCGGGTGCACAGAGTGTCTGAGAGCAAGGGGCAGTGGACTCGCCTCTGAGCTGTTGCAAAACTCATGGAAGGAAAAAGAAGGAACCCTCAATGCAAAACACACACACACACACACACACAGAGAGAGAGAGAGAGAGAGAGAGAAAGAGAGAGAGAGAAAGAAGGGCTCACAGAAAAGGCACAATGGATTTGAGTTTCCGGAAGGCAGACTACAAAAGGTACAATCAAACCTTGGTTGTTGAATGGAATCTGTCCTGGAAGACTGTTTGGCTTTCAAAATGTTCGACAACCGAGGTGCGGCTTCCGATTGGTTGCAAGAGCTTCTTGTACTCCAGCGGAAGCAGCACCGGACGTTCGGCTTCCGGAAAACGTCTGAAAACCGGAGCATTTACTTCCGGGTTTTCGGCATTCGGGAACCAAAACGTTCCAAAACGGAGCCATTCAAGAACCGAGGTTTTGACTGTATAGTATAGCAAACTGACGCAGGTGGCGCTGTGAGTTAAACCACAGAGCCTAGGGCTTGCCGATCAGAATTGGAAGCTGTGATTTGGTTTCCGAACATTCGACTTCCGTTCAACCTCCGAGGTACGGCTGTATTTTCATCTGAGGAATGTTGGAGGGCATGGCATCGTTGCTAAGGGGTGAAACCCAAAGGGGTTGCTCAGCCCTTCGGAGCCCAACCGGAAGTAGAGGAGGAGATTCCTGGGAGACAGAACGGGAGAAACGACGCAGCTGTGTTGTAAACAAAAATTGCCCTTTTCCCTTATGGGGTATCCAAGAGCCCATGTAGAGTCCTTACGTAGGTTCCCTATTGGTAGGAGAGAATAACAGGCCAACCAGAGAATATTGAGAAGCAAAGCAGCTAGTAAGCTTGATCTTTATTGATCTGTTGCAACAGGGTGCTCCCCTCACCCGCAGGAGAGAGGAGGGACCCTGAAAAATGGCTTGCAAGGCCTTATAAAGACTTTTGAAATTGCCCCCCTGTAGATCAAGACCACCCCCAGAAACATCATACATACATCACAGAAGGGGTGTAACCTAAGACCACCCCTCAGATACATCACACCTACATCACAGAAAAAGCGGTCTAAAACAGAAATTTGAATGTTGTTTTTCTCCTGTCGTTGTTTATCTCTTGTCTGGCAGGTTACTTGATTAGATTGCTTGGGGAGCCTGGCCAGTCTTTTGTAGTGATAAATACTTAGTTCCTGGGCCAGGTCACAGGCTCACACCCTAGTCATATCTTAAATGTGTCCTTAAGACAGGATTTGTGAAGGAAAATACAATGGGGAGGTTTCCCACTTTGACCTTGCAGAGAAAACATTGGCTCAGTTTAGGAATCAAAATGGTTCCAGGTCGGTCTTCCTGTGCTGATCTATGTACGTGCTTGGTTTGTACACTTATGAACATTACCATATATCTAAGACCATAAAATTCCTATCACAGCTGGCAAAAGCAGAGGGTAAAGCATGAATTTTTCTGTGTGTTGACGTTACAGGGACACCCAGTTTGTACCACACCCCCAGCCAAGAGAAAGAGCTATTTGCAACACCCCCGGCAGGTAACGCTTACGTGGTGCGTAGAAAGGAGCAACTCTCGCGGGTGCGTGGGTGGGCCTTTGCGGATCGTGGCCTGTAAATCTCGACTCAGGACAGGGCAGGACAATGCCTGGCTGGGTTTCTGACGGACTAAAGCTGAGATTTGGTCGGCAGCTATTGCCATAAGAAAACTGAGCCGATTGCCGTTCCGCAACCTGCTGCCAAGTAATGGAATTCATCGCTTCAAAGTACACGAGCATGATTAGTTTTGATTTTGCTTGCCGTTGGGATGGGACACAAAAGCCCATCTGATGCACACGCAGGAATAATAATAATAATAATAATAATAATAATAATAATAATAATAATTTATTTATATCCCGCCCTCCCCAGCCGAAGCCGGGCTCAGAGCGGCTAACCACAGTAAAATGTTACAACATTCTAAATTCATTTCATTATAAAATCAGTTCAAATCAGATTAATGGCAACCATTGGGCTAGAGTTCTGTAAGGATTACCAAAGGAGGGGGTCAGGCTGCGCCCTGGCCAAAGGCCTGGTGGAACAGCTCTGTCTTGCAGGCCCTGCGGAAAGATGTCAAGTCCCGCAGGGCCCTAGTCTCTTGTGACAGAGCGTTCCACCAGATTGGACCCACAGCCAAAAAAGCCCTGGCTCTGGTTGAGGCCAGCCTAACCTCTCTGTGGCCTGGCTAGATTTTTACATCTTCCCTCCTCCACCTTTAGGCAAGCATTCCACACAAAAATACTTAGGCTAGAATAAATCACAGACACTTAGCTTTGCAAATAAGTCAGTATTTTACACGCAGAGTTTCAGAAGTTACAGAAAACAAGTCTCTGTCCGTTGGCAGTAAAAGAAGGAAGAAAAAGGTTCCAAATGGCTCTGAAAGAAAGAACTTGTTTCTTTCAAAAGAATAATGCAGGTTTTGTGTTATGGAGGCTGTAAAAATCTCCTTTAGAGAGATTTTATTCACGTGGTTATCCTTCAGTTGGGAGCCATTCTGCACGGCTCCTTTCTTCCAGGAAGACACAGAGAGAGAGGGAGGGAGGGAGGGAGGGAGGGAGGGAGGGAGGATGCAAAGGCTGCTAGCCACCCACTGGCAACTTGAGCTCAGGGCTCAGCTTAACCCTTTCATGCATGCAAGTGTGAGTCAATAGCTGTATATTACAACAGCAATTACTCTTTGAGCTCCTCCTCCTGATCTGGTCCCTCCAGGGCACCTCCATGGGACTCGTGACCATGGCTATATTGGGCTCACCAGTGTGGATACAACATAAGAAGATGCACACAGACCCTCTGAACGCAACGCACAGAAAATCACTACATGCAAATCGTGCTTAGAGCTGAAGAGCCAGGATTGGGTAGCCCTATTTGCTGCCCATTTGAAAACGCCCCAAGATTCTAGGTTTTTTCTTGATTTCATCTTCGTAAAACATCTTCAGTAACTTAGCCCAATACCGCAGTCGGCGGGTTTTTGCACAGAAACCATAGGATATCAGCCTTGATAGAAGCTAGTTCCATATAGCTTAGTATTGTTCACACTGACTGGCAGAGACCTTCCGGGGTTTCAGCAGCCCCTGGCTGAGGTTCGGGGAGGTGGCAGGAGGGCTCTTAGACCTGTCGGAGCACAGCGCCCCCCTCCCTAAGCCCGGCAGAAGCTTCCTGGACTTTGCAAAGTGGGCGCCAGGCTTCAATACTTTAATACAATGGTACCTTGGTTCTCAAACTTAATCCATTCCAGAAGTCCGTTCCAACACCAAAGCGTTCCAAAACCAAGGCACGCTTTCCCATAGAAAGTAAGGCAAAATGGATTAATCTGTTCCAGACTTTAAAAACACACACCCTAAAACAGCAATTTAACGAGATTTTTACTATCTAACAAGATCATTGATCCATATAATGAAAGCAATAAACAATGTACTGCAGTCACACAATCAATCACTAGCTGAACTGGGTTCCACACAGTCACAAAAACAAAAACAAAGAAGAGCCGCTGAAAGAAAAACGCAAAATAAATAGCGAAAACAGACAGACTTCAGCGTAACACTTAAAATGGAAGTGTGGCACTCAAATTGGAAGCATAACACTCAAAATAATGGCCAATGGATCATCAACTGTTCTCAGTTGTGGATTTTTATATACAGTGGTAACTAGGTTCTCAAACTCAATCCGTTACGTAAGTCCGCTCCAAAACCAAAGCGTTCCAAAACCGAGGCGCGCTTTCCCATAGAAAGTAATGCAAAACGGATTAATCCGTGCCAGACTTTTAAAAACAACAATTTGACGTTAATTTTACTATCTAACAAGACCACTGATCCATAAAACCAAATCAATAAAGAATGTACTGCAGTCACAAAATCAATCAACCACTAGCTGAACTGGGTTCCACACAGTCACAAAAACAAAAAAGAGCCGCTGAAACAAAAACGCAAAATAAATAGCGAAAACAGACAGACCTCAGCGTAACACTCAAAACGGAAGCGCGGCACTCAAAATGGAGCACTTTTGGCTTCCAAAAAAAGTTCGCAAACCGGAACACTTACTTCCGGGTTTGCAGTGCTTGGGTTCCATGTTGCCTGAGTACCAAGGCGTCCGAGAACCAAGGTACCACTGTACTCTAATTTATAGGGAATATTTAGAGGAGTAGCCCAGTTCCTCTAGGCCACTGACTGCACACTGCCACTGACTCCCACTCTGGGAGTGGGAGCTGGGGGTCTCCTATCAACTCTGAGCAGGACCCTTAACACATTTCAAAGGAGCATTTTGTGGGGGGGGTGTAGGGGGGCGCCATGGCCATTTGAAGTGGGATGATGGAGTGCAGATGGAGCCAGGCACCAGTGGCATAGCGTGGGGGGTGCAGGGGGGGCCGGCCGCACTGGGCGCAACACCTGGGGGGGCGCGCTCGCCGCCTCCGGAGTCGCCGAAGAGCCTCGGGCACAGGCTGTAGCAGAGCCCTGTGTCTCGCGGAACCGACGAGCTGTGCGCGCGTCCGGGCTGAAGGCGTCCGGCAGGCAGCGGCTCTCAGCGCTCGCCGCGAAGGGCGCGCCAGGCAGCCCCTCCTCACAGCCCCATCGCCGACGCCTCCGCCGCTGCAGCTGCTGGGCCATGTTGCATTTTCCTCGCCTCTCTGCCCTCCTCCTCCTCCGGGCAAGCGGCGTCGTTTGGGCGGCAGCACCAGCGGCAACTCACCTCAGATCACCTGACACGGATCCGCCGCCGCCGCCGTGGCTACCTTACCGTAAATACCCCAGCCCAGGCAGCAGCAAGAAGAAGCTGGCAGCGGCGGCAGGTTAGGGGTTAGGGGCGCAAATTACTTGCCTTGCCCCGGGTGCTGACAACCCACGCTACGCCGCTGCCAGGCACTGGTCTCCATTCTTCATCCAGACAAGCAGGAGGCATCAGAATCACTCGCGGACACCTTCTAGTGGTGGAGCCCTGGGCAAAGGGTGTGTGGCCTGGACAGAGCCCCTAGGGCAATTGAGAGAGGGATTGGGGGGCTGTGCCAAGGTTCTGCCCCTCAACTAATTAGTAATAACAATAATTTATTATTTATACCCTGCCCATCTGGTTGGGTTTCCCCAGCCACTCTGGGCGGCTCCCAACAGAATATTAAAAACACATTAAAACCTCAAACTTTAAAAACTCCCCTAAACAGGGCTGCCTTCAAATGTCTTCTAAAAGTCAGGTAGTTGTTTATTTCCCTGACATCTGGTGGGAGGGCATTCCACAGGGAGGGTGCCACCACTGAGAAGGCCCTCTGCCTGGTTCCCTGTAACCTCACTTCTCGCAGGGAGGGAACCGCCAGAAGGCCCTCAGAGCTGGACCTCAGTGTCTGGGCTGGACAATGGGGGTGGAGACGCTCCTTCAGGTATTCTGGGCCGCGACCATTTAGGGCTTTCAAGGACAGCACCAACACTTGGAATCGTGCTTGGAAAGGTACTGGGAGCTAATGTAGGCTTTTCTGGATGGGTGTTAAATGGTCCTGGCGGCCGCTCCCAGTTGCCAGTCTAACAGCCACATTCTGAGTTAGCTGTCGTTTCCGGGTCACCTTCAAAGGTAGCCCCACGTAGAGCGCATTGCAGTAGTCCAAGCGGGAGATAACCAGAGCATGCACCACTCTGGAGAGACAGTCTGCGGGTAGGGAGGGTCTCAGCCTGCGTACCAGGTGGAGCTGGTAAACAGCTGCCCTGGGTACAGAATGGACCTGTGCCTCCATGGACAGCGGTGAGTCCAATATGACTCCCAGGCTGTGCACCTGGTCTTTCAGGGGCACAGTCACCCCATTCAGGACCAGGGAGTCCCCCACACCTGCCCGCTGCAGTCAAAGGAAGTGACGGCCAGCCGTGCCTTGGTAGATTTGAGCAGGACACATGTTGGAGGGTGCTCCTTGTCCGCCCTCATTTTCCTCTCTCCTCACCCCCTGCCAGGCTTCCACATGGCTCCGTGCGGGTGCTTCTTCGACCCCCGGATCTACCGCATTGAGTGGGCTACGGCCAACTTCGTCCAGCCCTCCGTGTACAAACTCTCTGGTGCGCCGGGCCCACAAAACACCTACCTGCTGGACGGCCAGAAATACCTCAAGAGCCCTGTCCAGCCGGTCGCATACCCACCCTATCAGCCGGTCGCCAGCAACCCCCCGTTCGTCTTGCCCTTCTTCAAGCCTGAGGGGCCCTCAACCCACTTGGCGGACCACATCGGCTTCGTGGGGAGCCCTGCCCACGGCGCCCCCTTTGCAGAGGTGGTCTCTCTCCACGGTGAAGGCCCTGGGCAGAGCAAAGAACGTAAGCTTCTCTCCACGCTCCCTGGGCTGAACCCAAGCAAGCGGCCAGCCCTGGCAGCAGCCTATGAACCCCTGAAAGACTGCCACAACTTGGCCTTCCAAGCTTTCAAGGACTTCCAAGCGGACGAGGCAGGCGACGTCCGGAACCCAGATTTCGCAGAGGACCCTCCAGCCCTGCCGAACGCCTCTCCTGAAGACCACCAGGCCATCCTCAGTGCGCCATGTGCAGACATCATGCCCGAAGCGGAGTCTTGCATGGACCTGGAGAACATCATTGCAGCCGGGAACACATTGATAGAGGAGGACGAGGCGTCCTTCAACCTCCCGGAAAAGGTCCTCTTAGAAGATGCCATGAAGTTGTTTGACTGCTCCCCGGTGAACTCAGACACCGAGGCCTCGTTGGACGGCTTGAGCAACGGACGCCACAGCCGGCACTGGGGAGACAGCCTGAGGGACAGTTGCTTCTCGGGCGAGGATTCAACCAGTGACATCCGGTCCCTCAACTTGCCGGACGAGCTGTTGTCTTTCGATTACAGCGTGCCGGAAATCCTCAGCGCGGTGACGAGCCTGGACTACCTCTACGACGTGAACGCTTTCGGGGAGGAGTCGCAGTGGGAGGCCCGGCCGCCCTCGCAGCCCCCCCTGCAGCACGAGTCCCACGTGGGCCTTGAGGAGAAAGTGAAGAGTGGTGTTGCCAAGAAAAACAAGCCTGCGGCCGGCCAGTCAAAGGCAGCGTCCGTGCAGGAACCCCAGGGACAGGATTCCACCTCACTGGAAATCTGACCAGTGCATCTAACTGGGACAGGGGGTTGTGCCACTAGATCAAGGATGGGGACAGAGTTCCTGCCATTTTGTCTATTAAAAAGAGAGAGAGAGAGCTTTTTAGAACTCGAACTGTGTGCCTGTCTCTCCAGGAGGACTCACTGTGTATCTTTGCAAAGTAAAAACTGCATGGAAACCTGGTTTTACTTCGCGCAGGTAGAACTGTAGTCGGTGGGGGGGAGTCAAGGTCTTTGTCTTGTTCGCACTACAGTGGTACCTTGGTTGTCGAACAGCTTGGCTCCCGAACAAATCGGCTCCCGAACGCTGCAAACCTGGAAGTGAGTGTTCCAGTTTGCAAATGTTTTTCGGAAGCCAAACGTCCAATGTGGCTTCCGACTGAGTGCCGGAAGCTCCTGCAGTCAATCAGAAGCTGCACCTTGGTTTTTGAATGGTTTTCGGAGTTGAACGGACTCCCGGAACGGATTAAGTTTGACAACCAAGGTACCACTGTACATGTGAAGTTGGGATTTGGGAGTAAGTTGGGAATAACTCACGAGGTGTCAAGAGAAGTTAACTCTTTATTCAAATAATCCAAAACAGTGCAGGCCTAGTGGTCCCAGCAACACTCCCCAGTAGATCTTGTCCCAATGAAGCAGTTGCAAGGACTGCCACTCTCTAAGGCTCCTGCTCATCCAATTCCTTCCCAAGCAATCTGAGACATCTCCATCTTGCCTGCCTCTGCTCTGCCCTTTTCATCCCTCTTCTGGTTCTGGGAGACGAGGAGGGGAGCTGGTTGCAGGAGGAGAGGGAGACCCCCTGGCTTCTTCAGCAGCCTGCCTCATCTCTGCCTCTTGGCCTCCCTCCTGTTTCAGCTTCTGCCGCCAAGTCTGGACTTCTGTCTGCCACAGACTCTCCCTGCTCCTTAAAACCTGTTGCCCCGTCAGCTTCCGACACCACCTCCTCCTTCCTTGGAATGTCAAAAGCTGTTTTGTTCCCCCCGCCCTTCAAGCTCATGCCCCAGCCCCGGCTCAGCTGGTTCTGGAGGCGGGGAATCCTGTGCAGGCTGGGATCCCTCAGGCTCAGCATCCGAGTCCGAATCCCAGGCCACCGCACCTGGTCATGTACCCAAACGCATTGGCTTCCGGACTGTGAAAGGAGGACAGCAGCCCGTCCCCTGTGGGTCTGCACCTGGGCATGCCTAACTGGCTGAAAGACGGCCCACCCCAGGCAGTGAACCCATTCAGAGAGACAACAGGAAGCCTCTTTTGAGAATGAGCCAGCGAACCCATTCAGAGAGACAACAGGAAGCCTCTTTTGAGAATGAGCCAGCGAACCCATTCAGAGAGACAACAGGAAGCCTCTTTTGAGAATGAGCCAGTGAACCCATTCAGAGAGACAACAGGAAGCCTCTTTTGAGAATGAGCCAGCGAACCCATTCAGAGAGACAACAGGAAGCCTCTTTTGAGAATGAGCCATCCTGCCGCCTCTCTGCTCCAAGAATGGTTTGCTGAGCCAATTCTCCTCAATGCAACCCCCCCCAAAAAAAAAAACCTAGCAGGGGGAGGCTAGAGGAAGGCAGTAACAGAACAGGGATCCACACAGAGGCTCAGCGGTCAGCCTCCCAGGTGGGATGAGAGGATCCTTTGACATCATTGGAGACTAGGAATAATTCCTCATAGTACAAGGGGGGTTGACGGGGTTAAAGTGCCCCGTAAAGGAAAAAGGAATATACCACTTGGTTGCAGGAAGAAACCTCAAAGCAGTTGCACAGCTCCCAAGGCAGAGATCTCAGGAACCATCGTGCAAAGTTTGGCTAGAATCTGCAGTGTTGAAAGACTGTGGCTTTGATTCAAATCGGCACCTGATTTTATCCAAACAAATGTGTGCATGAGCAACATACATTTAAAGCACGTTCTCCCTGCCCCACCGCTTCCTTACACACACCCAACAATTAAACCCCTGTGCATAGTTGTCAACCGTCCCTTATTTGGTGAGAAAGTCCCTTATCCCAGCGCCGTTTCCCGCTGCTGTCCCTTATTGATGATGTCCCTTAAATTTCCCGGGTTTCAAAGGAAGCAGCTCCTCTCCCTCCCTCCCTCCCTGCCGGCCAGGGAGGAGGGAGGCTCCAACTGTGTTGCTTGGCTGCGTTGCTCACCCAATAAGGAGTCTAAGAACGACTGGGGGGTGGAGCTTGCATGCCTTGTGCCGATCAAATCGGCCGCGTTGCCTGGGACTCGCCTTTGCTCAGCGCTTCCCAGCGGAGAGGGGACGGTGGTTTTCCTTGCTGCGTCCCCTTTGCCGGGTTGCTGCGCTGTGGGAACCACCGCTTTAGGCTTCGCTTGGCTGCTGGCTGGGCTTTCTGCCTTTGGCTCGGAGGGGCTCAGAAGTTGAACATACCTGTGCTGGGAAAATCCCTTATTTTGCCTGCTGACCCCTTATTTTCGAGGCTGCTGGTCCCTTATTTTCAAATCTGTAAGTTGACAGCTATGCCCCTGTGTTGCAAACAATTATCAGTAATACCCAAGGCAACACGATGACCAAGTACAACAATGCAATATCAACATAAACTCCTTATGTAATCTATACGGAACATTGAACCATATGAAATATGCACCCTCTGCAAAACCAAATAAACAGAAATCCTATAAATCTCTGAAAGTCACAAAATGAACACTCTTGGTGGATTCTCTTGAAAACATAGAACCAAATAAACATAAGTCTTATAAGTCTATGAAAAAAGCAATGGGTCAGATTCTTATGTGGTGAAAACAAGCCATTTTATGGTGTCCAACGCTGCTGAAGTGGTCCGCAAACAGTGGTGAACAGTAATTCCAGATATACCCACTGTTTCGTGGAATTCTTCTTTGGCACAGCAGAAGGATACAGAAATGCTTCATAAACTGCAAATGAATTATTGAAACGATGACCTGCATATACATAGTAACTTGCTATAACTCAAATTATTACAAACTATACGCGGGTGGCGCTGTGCGTTAAACCACAGAGCCTAGGACTTGCTGATCAGAAGGTCGGCGGTTCGAATCCCCGCAACGACGGGGTGAGCTCCCGTTGCTCGGTCCCTGCTCCTGCCAACCTAGCAGTTCGAAAGCACGTCAAAGTGCAAGTAGATAAATAGGTACCGCTCCGGCGGGAAGGTAAACGGCGTTTCCGTGCGCTGCTCTGGTTCTCCAGAAGCGGCTTAGTCACGCTGGCCACATGACCCGGAAGCTGAACGCCGGCTCCCTCAGCCAATAAACCGAGATGAGCGCCGCAACCCCAGAGTTGGCCACGACTGGACCTAATGGTCAGGGGTCCCTTTATCTTTATATACGCAAGAAACATAATGCCAATTCAATGTAAAATCAAAAGTACATACCTCATCTATACGGTGAATGGAATTGTATGACAATAGCTATGGAGCAGTGGTAATAAAAGTTATGTAACCACTGCTACTGACTGAATGTTGAAAGAAACCTAAAAAAACAGACCCCAGGTGGTGCTCATAACCAGGAGGTGGAGTTTAAAGATATAGTACAGTTTAACAGCCAGGATGAGAAAAATCAAATAAAACAATTGAGATCTTGATGTCGTAACCGTCAGAAAGCTATGAGACAAGATTACGAAAGATGGTTATGACATCAAGAATCTCGGTTTATCTTTATGTTCAAAACCATTCATCCGAGAGGACTCAATTCTGAATCGGATCTCAATTGTTTTATATTGATTATATTGTTTATATTGATATTGCATTGTTGTACTTGGTCCATCGTGTTGCCTTGGATACAGTGGTGCCCCGCAAGACGAACGCCTCGCAAGACGGAAAACCCGCTGGACGAAAGGGTTTTCCGTTTTGGAGGCGCTTCGCAAAACGAATTTCCCTATGGGCTTGCTTTGCAAGACGAAAATGTCTTGCGAGTTCCTGCGGTGTTTTTTCCCCCCCCCCCCTTTTCCTAAGCCCTAAGCCGCTTATCAGCTGATCCGCTAAAAGCCGCTAAACCGCTAATAGTGCTAATCCGCTAAGCTGTCAATGGGCTTGCTTTGCAAGACGAAAAAACCGCTAGACGAAGAGACTCACGGAACGGATTAATTTCGTCTTGCGAGGCACCACTGTATTACTTACTCCTTACACACACCACCAACATTTTTTGGGGGGAAATTATTATTTATTTTTTTAAAAAAATTATGAAAGATGAAGCAGATTTGGGTAGGTCTCGACCACATCTGTACAGTAAAATCACTGGAAATTGGATAGGCACTGTACAACCCAAGCTCTCCTGGCTTGGAGTGACTTGTCTCTCTGGAGGCTAAGATTGCTGTGAAATGTCTTGCAAGAACAAATAAAGGGGGCACACATTTGCGTTAAGGGGAGGCGGCGTGGTAAATGTGATGAATAGAAGTGCTTAATTTATATATTAAAAAGGGAGCTTCCAGCAGTGCTTGCCTTCGCATCCTCCATCTGATTGGCAACTGTGAAGAACAGGATGTCCCGCCTCTTTCTGGGTCTAAGCCTGAAGACGCTAAGCAATGATGCAGCAAGTCATCAGGCTCCTTTGCACGGAGAGGGGGGCCCTCTGGCGCCACCTACTGTTGTCTTCCTGCCTTGCACCCCACAAGTCCCAATGGCACCAGTCGTGGCCACTGGGACAGGGAGTGCTCCTCTCTGGGAGCAGTTGTGGCCTAAACCACCGAGCCTCTTGGGCTTGCCGATCGGAAGGTCGGTGGCTCGAATCCCTGCGGTGGGGTGAGTTCCCGTTGCTTTGTCTCAGCTCCTGCCAACCTAGCAGTTTGAAAGCACACCAGCACAAGTAGATAAATAGGTGCCGCTGCGGCGGGAAGGTAAATGGCGTTTCTGCACGTTCTGGCTTCCGTCACGGTGTCCCGTTGCACCAGAAGCAGTTGAGTCCTGCTGGCCACATGACCCAGAAAGCTGTCTGCGGACAAACGCCGGCTCCCTCGGCCTGAAAGCGAGATGAGCGCCGCAACCCCATAGTTGCCTTTGACTGGACTTAACCATCCAGGGGGTCATTTACTTTTTACCTTTACCTGTACCTCTCTGGGTACCAGAAATTGGGGCTGCGTAAGACGAGCGTCCCATGCTGTCTCCCTGGTGTGCGGTATTTCCCAAGCCCAGCCTGCAATTGTCCCAGGCCCAAGCTAGTCCCAAACAGGGGATCGCCCCCACCCACCCTCCTGCTAATGCCCCCCCCCCAATACAAGGACTAGGAAAGGATGCTGGTTTGCTAGTCAAATGCCTCTTGGCACAACAGGGAAGTAACATTCTACAAAATCATGAGCAGTAAGAGGAAGGGAATGGGAACAATAGGTGGGGGTTACAGAGGGGAGGGACAAACCCAGACAGCATCTTAAAAAGCAGAGACATCATCTTGCTGACAAAGGCCCGTATAGTAAAAGCTATGGTTTTCCCAGTAGTGATGTATGGAAGTGAGAGCTGGACCATAAGGAAGGCTGATCGCCGGAGAATGGATGCTTTTGAATTCTGGTGCTGGAGGAGACTCTTGAGAGTCCCATGGATTGGAAGAAGATCAAACCTCTCCATTCTGAAGGAAATCAGCCCTGAGTGCTCACCGGAAGGACAGATCCTGAAGCTGAGACTCCAAGACTTTGGCCACCTCATGAGAAGAGAAGGCTCCCTGGAAAAGACCCTGATGTTGGGAAAGATGGAGGGCGCATGGAGAAGGGGACGACAGAGGACGAGATGGTGGGACAGTGTTCTGGAAGCTACCAGAATGAGTTTGACCAAACTGCGGGAAGCAGTGGAAGACAGGAGTGCCTGGCGTGCTCTGGTCCAGGGGGTCACAAAGAGGCGGACACGACTCATGTCAAACTCATGTTCGTAGCTTCGAGAACACTGTCCAACCATCTCGTCCTCCGTCGTCCCCTTCTCCTTGCGCCCTCCATCTTTCCCAACACTAGGCATTGGTATTTAGTGCACAGGTCGGTTGTGTATGTAGAAAAGGCTCCATTTTTATTTCATTCACTTTCTAGTTAACTGTGCAAGTTATGGTTCCTAGCCGAAATGCATGAATTGGGAGGTTATATTGGGACGCGGGTGGCGCTGTGGGTTAAACCACAGAGCCTAGGACTTGCCGATCAGAAGGTCGGCGGTTCGAATCCCTGCAACGGGATGAGCTCCCGTTGCTCGGTCCCTGCTCCTGCCAACATAGCAGTTCGAAAGCACGTCAAAGTGCAAGTAGATAAATAGGTACTGTTCTGGTGGGAAGGTAAACGCCGTTTCTGTGCACTGCTCTGGTTCTCCAGAAGTGGCTTAGTCCTGCTGGCCACATGACCCGGAAGCTCTACGCCGGCTCCCTCAGCCAGTAAAGTGAGATGAGCGCCGCAACCCCAAGTCAGTCATGACTGGACCTAATGGTCAGGGGTCCCTTTACCTTTATTGGTTCAGTGCCACGCATCAAAACTTTCCCCAGAAACTGTCTTTTCCCGATAGTGGCCTGCTCCCCAACCCTTCCTGCTCCCTCAGTGAGAAATGTCTCAATGCCTTCGGAAGAAGAAGAAAAAGAAGAGTTTGGATTTGATATCCCGCTTTATCACTACCCGAAGGAGTCTCAAAGCGGCTACCATTCTCCTTTCCCTTCCTCCCCCACAACAAACACTCTGTGAGGTGAGTGGGGCTGAGAGACTTCAGAGAAGTGTGACTGGCCCAAGGTCACCCAGCAGCTGCATGTGGAGGAGCGGAGATGCGAACCCAGTTCACCAGATTACGAGTCCACCGCTCTTAACCACTACACCACACTGGCTCTCTTCGGAAGTTTGGTTTCGGAAGAAGCCCACACTTCTTGCCGGCCAATGGCTCAACAGGGGCCACACAGGAAAACTGGCAACGTGCAAGATCTGTGGGAAACAGAAGAGGCCAGTTTTTTGGTCCCAGCTTCTCACCTGGCCCACCTGCAGCCAGGAGCAACTTAGGTCCGTGCCCAAAAAAGTGCTTCATGAAAGGGGAAAAGACTTCCCATCAGCCACAGGGGCACATTTCTTTGGGGCAACTTTGTTTGTGAGGGGTGGAGCGAGAGGAGGACAAGAGGCAGAAGGGGCCAGACTTTTGTAAGTTTTACTTTCTTACGTTTGGTCACACCTGCATCATGCATTTAAAGCACACGGCTTCCCCTACCGCCAAAAATCCTAGGGACCGTAATTTAAGAGTGCTGGAAATTGTAGTTCTGCAAGGATCCTTTGTGGTTCATAGTGCAGGTGTAATAATAATAATTTATTATTCATACCCCGCCCACCTGGCTGGGTCTCCCCAGCCACTCTGGGTGGCCTACAACAGAATAAAAAGGCAATAAAACATCAAACTTAAAAAACTTCCCTAAACAGGGCTGCCTTCAGGTGTCTTCTAAAAGTCAGGTAGTTGTTTATTTCCTTGAAATCTGATGGGAGAGCGTTCCACAGGGCAGGCGCCACCACCGAGAAGGCCCTCTGCCTGGTTCCCTGTAATGTCACTTCTCACAGGGAGGGAACTGCCAGAAGGGCCTCGGCGCTGGATCTCTGTGTCCGGGCAGAACGATGGGGATGGAGACGCTCCTTCAGGTATTCTGGGCCGTTTAGGGCTTTAAAGGTCAGCACTAACACTTTGGATTGTGCTTGGATGCATATTGGGAGCCAATGCAGACCTTTCAGGACCGGTGTTATGTGGTCTCAGCGGCCGCTGCCCTGGACACAGAATGGACCTGTGTCTTCATGGACAGCTGTGAGTCCAAAATGACTCCCAATTCTGCGCACCTGGTCCTTCAGGGCCACAGTTACCCCATTCAGGACCAGGGAGTCCCCCACACCTGCCCGCCTCCTGTCCCCCCAAAAGAGTCCTTCTATCTTGTCAGGATTCAACCTCAATCTGTTAGCCGCCATCCATCCTCCAACCGCCTCCAGACACTCACACAGGACCTTCATCGCCTTCACTGGTTCCGATTTGAAAGAGAGGTAGAGCTGGGTATCATCCGCATATTGATGCGTTTAGGGCTTTGAAGGTCAGCGCCAACACTTTGAATTGTGCTCGGAAACTTACTGGGAGCCAATGCAGATCTCTCAGGACCGGTGTTATGTGGTCCCGGCGGCCACACCCAGTCACCAGTCTAGTTGCCGCATTCTGGATTAATTGCAGTTTCTGGGTCACCTTCAAAGGTAGCCCCACGTAGAGCGCATTGCAGCAGCCCAAGCGGGAGATAACCAGAGCATGCACCATTCTGGCGAGACAGTCTGCAGGCAGGTAGGGTCTCATCCTGCGTACCAGGTGGAGCTGATAAGACAGCCGCCATGGATACAGAATTGACCTGCGCCTCCATGGACAGCTGTGAGTCCAGAATGACTCCCAGACTGTGCACCTGGTCCTTCAGGGGCGCAGTTGCCCCATTCAGGACCAGGGAGTCCTCCACATCCGCCCGCCTTCTGTCCCCCCAAAACAGTACTTCTGCCTTGTTAGGATTCAACCTCAATCCGTTAGCCGCCATCCATCCTCCCACTGCCTCCAGGCACTTTTCTCCTCTTCAATCTCTCTTTGCTCATGTGCATCTCTCTCCCCCTGATACTCCCAGTGTGTGTTGCGTTTTCAAGACAGGACCGACCGCAACCAAAGAGTGCCCTGGCCTCTGCTCAGCTGCCAAGACCCTCACTTTAAAAACTGCACAATTCCCAGCTTTGATGCGTTCAGCCCGAGCTGGTTGTGGGACCCCCGAGAACGACACCTGTCTCGCTTGCAGCACCTCGGTGCGCAATGCACACCTGGCCAGTGGGCGGGCGAAATCCCTTCCACCACGGAGCAATTTAAAAGAACCACAACAGGCTGTGTGCCACATTGTAAATTTATTTGGCAAGTAGGGGGAAGCATGGGGGGGGGGCAGACAGAGCCCCCCCCCAACTTCTGCCTCCCCACGAGGCGCAGTGGAAAGGAAAGGGGTCTTTCAAGGGGGCAAGCAGAGCTTCATCACAGTGGTAATCTAGGGAACCCTAGAGGAGATGGCTGGGTTTGGGGCTGTCACGGCCAACCAAGCACCCGGTCTCCGCGGGTTCCGCAATCCATTCAAAGAGTCAGTTAAGGCCAAGAGCACGAGGATATGAGGGAGAGGGAAATTGAGAGAGAGAGAGACAGACAGACAGACAGACAGACAGAAAGCTCCACGTTCAGGGCAGAAGGGGCCAGGCACCCCCCCATCGGAAGGGAAGAGCTGGCCGCTGATTCCCTTTGCGCAACTGGGCCAGCTTCTGCCCGTGCAGCTGACCAGGCAGCCGCCAGGGACCCCGTCTGTGAAGACAAGTAAACGTTAAGAGGAGCTAAGAGGCACTCGGATTGTGGAGGAGGTGGAAACCCAGCCTTTGAGGGTTTCCAGAAAGCTTTGGAAACTTTTGCTTCCGGAGCTGGAACGCGACGGGAGTTGGGCGTCTCCCGCCGTGTCAACTCTTATTAGATCTCTTGCAGCGAGGGCCCGGGATCGCTGCGTTCACGCTTCACGAGGGGCTCGCCGGCGCATCGGGAATCCGCCTCTGCCTCGCTGCCCAGGTCGCTGATGTCGTCTGCGGGGAGAGAGGAGAGACAGAAGTCACAGGGCTGTGTCCAGCAGGAGTCGCGACTTGGAGCAGGCCCAGCGGAATGAATGGGCACGGCTGACTTCGGTCCACTCATTCTAGCAGGTTCGCTCCGAGTTAAGCGTAGCTGAATACAAGTCGCAGGGTCCGGGTTACAAGACCCTGCAGCTGCCACCCCCCCCCCTTTTCTCCAACCAGCCACCAATGACCCAACGGCCCCCCCCCCAAAACGGTTTATCAACGTATTGTTTTCTGCAAGTGTCTATAATTCATGTAATGTGATATGAGAAGCAACACATTGGAGAACAGCTAATCCACTTTTTGTTGTGACCGGGAAACATCTTGGCAATAGTTACTATGACTTGCCTTAATTGTTTTGATGGATTGGTTGTTCGTCCAGCAATTGCTGAGGGTTGGACTCTACAACCCCATGATTCTATATGCTATTGTGCCTGACATTATGGCGGTTGTCCGTCAAGGGCACCGCAGTTCTTGTGAGCTGCTTTGAGCTCAGCCTTTGTTGCTGCAGAAGCGGGATAAATAGGTAAAGGGACCCCTGACCATTAGGTCCAGTCGTGGCCGACTCTGGGGTTGCGGCGCTCATCTCGCTTTATTGGCCGAGGGAGCCAGCATACAGCTTCCGGGTCATGTGGCAAGCAGGAATAAGCCGCTTCTGGTGAACCAGAGCAGCGCATGGAAACGCCGTTTACCTTCCCGCCAGAGCGGTACCTATTTATCTACTTGCACTGGTGTTCTTTCGAACTGCTAGGTTGGCAGGAGCAGGGACCGAGCAACGGGAGCTCACCCTGTCGCGGTGATTCGAACCACCGACCTTCTGATTGGCAAGTCCTAGGCTCTGTGGTTTAACCCACAGCGCCACCCGCAAATATTTAATCAACTCAGCCCCAACCCCCTCTCCTACCTGTCCCATGACCGGAAGGAGCAAAGAGAAGAGGAGATCTGAGGCAACAAATACCTTTATCAAACAAGGCTGGAGACATGGAGGCCAGGTCGCTGAACTGCAAAAGAAAACGGGCGGGAGGCATTTGGTTGTGAGCGAATCTGGAGAATGCCCCCCCCCCCCGCTTTGCTCATCAATTCCCCACTGCTCCCTTGTTAACCCGCCCCCCCCCCCGAGCTGTGGAGCGTCGAAAGCTGCTCGTGGGTCAAAGCTCTTGTTCTGATGCACAAACGCCCTGAGCGATTCGGGTCTGGCATACTTTCAGGACTGCCTGAGGCCAAGCACCTTGATCTCTGAGACCAGTGCCGGATTAAACCCTTTGGCAGTCAAAATCACGGGGGGCTCCCTCGCAAGTTATCTCCCGAAACTTTTTTTATTATTATTTTACCGACCGACAATTCTAATAAGCCAATTTTATTACACAAAACGAACAGCATTTATTTTGATCCGTTGTTGGAGTGGGAGGGCCCAAGGTAAAGGTAAAAAAGGTAAAGGACCCCTGGACGGTTAAGTCCAGTCAAAGGCGACTATGGGGTTGCGGCGCTCATCTCGCTTTAAGGCTGAGGCGTGTCTGCAGATGGCTTTTCGGGTCATGTGGCCAGCAGGACAAAAACCGCTTCTGGTGCAACGGGACACCATGACGGAAACCAGAGCGCATGGAAACACCGTTTACCTTCCTGCCACAGTGGTATCTATTTATCTACTTGCACTTGCGTTATTTCGAACTGCTAGGTTGGCAGGAGCTGGAACAGAGCAACGGGAGCTCACCCCATTGTGAGGATTCGAACCACCAACCTTCCGATTGGCAAGCCCAAGAGGCTCAGTGGTTTAGACCACAGCACCACCCGCTCCTAAGCTGAACCCATATAACTCGTAGCATTTTTTTCCTCAGGTGGTTTAGAAGAGTTTGGATTTGATGTCCCGTTTTAACACTACCCTAAGGAGTCTCAAAGCAGCTAACAATCTCCTTTCCCTTCCTCCCCCACAACAAACACTCTGTGAGGTGAGTGGGGCTGAGAGACTTCAGAGAAGTGTGACTAGCCCAAGGTCACCCAGCAGCTGCATGTGGAGGAGCGCGGAATCGAACCCGGTTCACCAGATTACGAGTCTACCACTCTTTACCACTACACCACACTGGCTCCCAGAAACTTCAGCTGGTGCAGGATTCAAGGGGTAGGTTGCCCACCGGGGCAAGGCAGTTCAAGCCTATTGCAACGACCCTTTGGGTTTGCACAGCCCTGTGGGTGCACCCAGGGCAGCTTCCTAGTCTTTGGCTCCTCTCGGAGGAGGCTCAACCCACCCTCACCTCTCCCATCACGGCGATGGGTGTCTCCCCTGTCGCTTGAGCCACGCGATGCTCCACCAGGTAGAACATGTACTCGTCGTACAGCAGGCGGATCAGGTGAAAGGAGCCGAAGCTGGCAGCACTGCGCAGGGTGAGGTCTCGGATCACCATGGAACTGTCGAGGGACAAAACACACACACAAAAACCGCTATCAATGCGATGCAGAGTTAACTTGCTGCAGCACACAGGGGGTCGGAAGGAAAGCAGCCGGGGTTTTGACCCCAGGTGGCAACAGGGCCTGACCTGTAGAAGGACCACTTCAGCAAGAACTGCCGGGCTGCCTTTGGGAAGCCGGCCCCTCCCTCGTGATGCTTCAGGACCTGGGTCACCACGTTGTCCAGCCAGCTGGCCCACTGGTCCAAAGAGCTCTGCTGTTGTAGGGTCAGCTTGAAATCCTGCTCCAGTTTCTGCACCAGGCCCTCCTCGCACTGGCACACCCACGAGGCTTGCTCCT
This sequence comes from Podarcis erhardii, assembly GCF_964252035.2. Taxonomy (NCBI): domain Eukaryota; kingdom Metazoa; phylum Chordata; class Lepidosauria; order Squamata; family Lacertidae; genus Podarcis; species Podarcis erhardii. The sequence goes on along the minus strand of NC_138516.1, from coordinate 7,149,360 downwards.
GGACCGGGGAAAGAGAGGGAGGGAGGGAGGGAGGGAGGGAGAGAGAGAGAGAGAGAGAGAGAGAGAGAGAGAGAGAGAGAGGTGTACATATAATAAAAGGTAAAGGTACCCCTGACCGTACGAGCCAGTCATGATAAACTTTTACTTGTATCCCACCTTCCCCGACCAAGGTGGCGAACGTCAAATATAAACACTGATTTAAAATCAAACAATACTTAAATCACCTCTTAAAAAAACAAGTCAGGGTAAAAATTAAAATCTGAATTAGATGGCTTTCCGCAGGATTTGGGTTGGGAACCGTAAACGCTCATCAGGCCCAACTGTGTACGCTGCTCTTATATGGGCCTGTGAGAATGCTGGGAGGCCTCTTTCGTACTAGTTCTTATACAAAAAGGGGAGTCAGGCTGAGCCCTGACCAAAGGCCTGGCAGAACAACTCCGTCTTACAGGCCCTGCGGAAAGATGTCAAACCCCGCAGGGCCCTGATCTCATGTGGTAGAGCGTTCCACCAGGCCGGGGCCAACGCCGAAAAGGCCTTGACTCTGGTTGAGGCCAGCCTAATCTCCCTGAGGCCTGGGATCTCCAGGATGTTATTATTTGCAGACCATAAGGTCCTCCGTGGGGCATACCAGGAGAGGCGGTCTTGCAGGTACAAGGGTCCTAGGCTGGTTATGCTCATGCACGGGTGCTCAGCTCTGCCAGCATGGGGAAGCCCCAGTGATGGAGCATAAAAACAAAAGGGGGAAAGGAGGAAGAAAATAAAAAAAATTCCTTCCAGTAGCACCTTAGAGACCAACTAAGTTTGCTCTGGGTATAAGCTTTCGTGTGCATGCACACTTCTTCAGATACACTGAAACAGAAGTCACCAGACCCTTCTATATAGTGAGAGGTTGGGGAGGAGTATTACTCAGAAGGGCGGTGGGAATGGTGAGTCTATGAGGCGTTCTCAAAGTAAAGGAAGGATTGAACTCTGATTAATAAGAATACACACAGAGGCTTGAACCAGCAAGAGTCTGGGAAGGGTGCATATAATAATCTCTCTGTGTCTCTCTACCCCTCGGCCCAGGTCGTTTTATTCACAAAAGAACTTTTTACAGAGTGTCCATAAGAACCAGTCAGGTTTCTTCTGAGCATTTCAACAAACCCCAAGTGGGGACAAAGTTAAACTACAAACACTAGTTAGGCATGCATACTTTTGGGTAAATGAATGAAAACTACAAAGGACTGTATTCAGCAACCCCGGAGGTTATAAACAATCAATACACATGATAAGAAGGATGGCCAGGAGGACAGTGATCATTATCACCTTCAGGTGAGATCTGTTTCCTGGCCCTAAGATTAACATCCTGAGATTAACATATCAGAAAAGCTACATCTACGAAACTGCCCCTTGTCTTTGAGGACCCAGGATGCCTGTCTAAGTGTGTACGTGACTTGTCAAGAAAGAGAAATGGAAGAGGGATGCAGAGGTGTGGATTGATCAAGAATCATATCAAAATAGTTTAAACCCAGTCAACGCAATGCTTTCATTGCTGACACAGATGGCTTACTCTATGATTGTTATACCGTATTTTTCGCTCCATAGGGCGCACTGGACCATAGGGCGCACCTAGTTTTTAGGGGGGGGGATCAAGAAAAAAATATCCCCCCCAGCCCCAAAGAGCAGCGTATAGGCTGCGCATCACAACCTCTTCCTGCCGGAGGGGTTGCATGCAGCTATGGCACAAGCCAAGGCAGCGAGCAGGATGGATCCCGCTCTCTGTTTTGGCTTCCTCTTTAGCCCCGCGCAACCTCTCCTTGCTGGGAGAGGCTGCGTTGGGCTAAAGAAGCCATAGCCCTGTTCAGCCTCTCCCAGTCGGAGGGGTTGCGCGCGGCTATGGCAGAAGCCTGCATTCACTCCATAGGACGCACACACATTTCCCCTCAATTTTTGGAGGGGAAGAACCGCCTCCAATAGAGCGAAAAATACGGTACAGTGGTGCCCCGCAAGACGCACGCCTCACAAGACGGAAAACCCGCTAGATGAAAGGGTTTTCCGTTTTGGAGGCGCTATGCAAAACGAAATTCCCTATGGGCTTGCTTCGCAAGACGAAAATGTCTTGTGAGTTTTTCCGACTTTTTTCCCTTCCCCCCTTTTTCTAAGCCGCTAAGCCGCTTATCAGCTGATCCGATAAGACGATAAGCCGCTAAAAGCCGCTAAGCCGTCAATGGGCTTGCTTCACAAGACAAAAAAACCGCTAGACGAAGAGACTTGCGGAACGGATTAATTTCGTCTTGCGAGGCACCACTGTAATTCCTCATAGCAATCTCACCTGATCACTACAGTTTTATGATGCTGTGCTGCTCCGACTCACCTGGACGTTAGCAAAATCCACCCGGTTGAGGTCGCTGAGCATCTGGTTGATCTGTGAGGTGTTCTGGAGGACGGCGCGAGCCGCCTGAGCCAGGTGGTTGAGGGAGGTGTACCTGCGGAGAGTCTGTGCAAAGGCGCTCACCACACCCACCTGGTGTGTCCGGGTGACAGGGATTGGGGACAAGAGAGAGAGAAACAAAGTGAGGCCAAACTCAGAAAATGCGAAGCAGAGAGCGGATGAAATGCAAGAGACGTGGAGTCGTGCTTCATTTATTTATTAAATTTATACAAAGGTAAATATAAAAATTGGGGGAGGGACGCGGGTGGTGCTGTGGTCTAAACCACTGAGCCTCCTGGGCTTGCCGACCAGAAGGTCGGCGGTTCGAATCCCCGCGACGGGGTGAGCTCCCGTTGCTCAGTCCCTGCTCCTGCCAACCTAACAGTTCAAAAGCACACCAGAGCAAGTAGATAAATAGGTACCACTCTGGCAGGAAGGTAAACTGTTTTCTCTTTTTGAAGCTTTGAAAAAAAGTTTTTCTTAAGAAAGGAAATTTGTGCTGCCGGAAAATCCGCTTTCAAAAACCCCAGTCAATTGCTAGGGGTTTGGATAACTGAGGCTAGGCTGTGAGGACCTAGGGACTGGTTCCAGCTGCCCCAAAGCTGTTCAGACTGTAATAATAATAATAATAATAATAATAATAATAATAATAATAATAATAATTTATTTTACCCCGCCCATCTGGCTGGGTTTCCCCAGCCACTCTGGGCGGCTTCCACAGAGACCAAAAATACACTAAAATGTCACACATTAAAAACTTCCCTGAACAGGGCTGCTTTAAGATGTCTTCTGAATGTCAGGTAGTTGTTTATCGCTTTGACATCTGATTGGAGGGCGTTCCGCAGGGCGGGCACCACCACCGAGAAGAACCACTGCCTGGTTCCCTGTAACTTGGCTTCTCGCAGTGAGGGAACCGCCAGAAGGCCCTAGGAGCTGGACCTCAGCGTCTGGGCAGAACGATGGGGGTGGAGACGCTCCTTCAGGTATACTGGGCCGAGGCCGTTTAGGGCTTGAAAGGTCAGCACCAACACTTTGAATTGTGCTTGGAAATGTACTAGGAACCAATGTAGGTCTTTCAAGACCGATGTTATGTGGTCTTGGCGGCCGCCCCCAGTCACCAGTCTAGCTGCCGCATTCTGTATTAGTTGTAGTTTCCAGGTCACCTTCAAAGGTAGCCCCACGTAGAGCGCATTGCAGTAGTCCAAGCGGGAGATAACTAGAGCAGGAAGGAAAGGGATGCAACTTGCTGCACCCGCTGCTTACCTTTGTGTGGACGATCTGCTGGGGGAAGTCGCTCATGGCGTTTATTAGCCAGCCTTCCAAACTTTTGGCGAAGTTGCGGATGGCCTGGGTCAACGTGCCTGCGGGGACAAAGCGAGATCTAGACAGAACAGCCTCGTCAGGCTGGCAAAACCGTCACAGCACCCCACATCCCCCCCTTTAAATTCTAAAGTTTCGCCCAAGAAAGCAAAATCTGCAGAAGATCAACGATTAGCAAGGGAGGAAACAAGGCCAGGATGCCGCCAGTGAAGTCACAAGTGAAGAATAAGAGATATAGAATCCTTCTGAATAATGCAGGGAGGGGGGGGGTTGTGAACTTTAATTCAGCCGAAGAATATGAAAATGCAATCAAGTAGATACTAAAATACAGTAAATTCATTGCCACGTATTGTGGGGTTACCAGATGTAACCTGTTTTCCCAGGAACAGTCCCTGGTTTTGCAAATCCCTGGACAATTTTTTTGCAAACCCCCAGACAAATCCCCTGGTTTTGCAAAGTCCCCGGACAAATTCCATCCCCGGAATGTCCCCGGATTTCATCTAATGTACCCGGGAAACGCAGCAGCGGCAGTCTCAGCAGCCCAGAGCAGTTGACTCTGGCTGGCTTCAGGAGCTGCTCCGAAGTCCCCATATGACGGTGGTGAAGGGGCTCTCAGATGCAGCTTCCGGGCTGCCTCCACCTTCCCTGACCCCAGCAACTAAGCTGTGAAGGGAGGCTTCACGCTGCCTTTCAGAGTTTGCATGCAAGCAGGAGGAGGCAGGGATTTCTGTCAGGCAACGGGAAGCCTCCATTCCCAGCTGATGGAGCCCCGCCCGCTCCTGCTTGTTGGGTTGAAATAAACGACAGACGAGTAGTGGGTGTCATCTGGGAGGCATCCTCTCGAGCATGTCTCGGGGAGTCCCTTTTATTGAATATTACAGCATTGCCACATATGTGCTTGTTGCTGATTGGTTAACACAAGTACAAAGCAAAGGTTGCACATATAGGTATTAATCACTGATAGATTAAAGGCTGAGAAAGGGAGCACAGAACTAGACAGGCATGAAAACCTCCTAATTAAATTATAACTAGTGATTAATAGAACAAGACCTAAAACAATTACTTAATGATTGATAATGTACGACTTAAAAGGACATAGCAATCATGTTCCGTAGATGTGATCAACATGCATTAAGAACAGGTCAGAATACCATGTTTTCATGAACTCAGTGTGAACTGAACATTCTAGGAATATTTCAGCTTGGAGCGGTGAGCGGTGTGTGCGGAAGCAAAACTTTCCTTCACCTGCTTGCACGCAAGTAGGAATGGGATTGGGGCTGCTCCGATGGGAAGGGAGGCATCGCACTGCCCGAGCCTCGCCACTGCCACTGCTCTCGGCCCTCCCTCTCCTCCTCCCATGCCTGACCCACCACACACCGCTGTCCCACCACTGAAGAACCAACAACTGGGGCTGCCCAGGCTCATGGAGAAAGGAGATAGAAGCTTCGGAGGAAGGGGAAACGTGGCGGTTGAGGTCAGGGCGGTGGCAGCCCATCTGCCACCGCCGTCGCTGCAGCATCAACGTCCCAAACGTGTAGTATTTATTTATTTATTTATACCTACGTGACCGCCTCTCCCGCATGTCCCACAGAGGAACTTATGGTCTTCAAATAAAAACATCTTGAAGGTCCCAGGCCACAGAGAGGTTAGGCTGGCCTCAACTAGAGCCAGGGCTTTTTCGGCCGTGGCCCCGATCTGGTGGAACGCTCTGTCACAAGAGACTAGGGCCCTGCAGGACTTGACATCTTTCCGCAGGGCCTGCAAGACAGAGCTGTTCCGCCAGGCCTTTGGCCAGGGCACGGCCTGACTCCCTCCTTTGGCAATCTTCACAGAATCTCTAGCCCGATTGGTTGCCATCAGTTTGATTTGAATTAATTTTATAATGAATGATTTTATAATGTGGTATTATTTTATTTTTGTTAGCCGCCCTGAGCCCGGCTTCGGCTGGGGAGGGCGGGATATAAATAATAATAATAATAATAATAATAATAATAATAATAATAATAATAATTAAAGTGTCCCCGGATTCATTGAAAAAAAATCTGGTAACCTTAAGTATTGGCCATTGACCTGAACAGGTAAGCTGTTTGGTTTTTTTAGTATTTTAGCAATTGCATCTGTTTAGGTTACATTTTTGATATTCTCAGGCTGGATTAAACCCTGGAATAGGGTTTCGCCCATTCATTCCTTTGCAAAAGAAAAGAAAAGAGAAAATCACTGGCAGCATTTTACTTCTTCACACAACACAGAGTTAAACTGTGGAATTTGCTCCCAGAAGAGTGGGGGACGGGCTTAAAAGAGGGTTAGGCCAATTTGGGGAGGATGCAGCTTCCGGTAGCTACTGGCCACAACAGCTGTGGTCTCTCTCTGCTGCCGGAGGAAATACCATATTTTTTGCTCTATAAGACTCACTTTTACCCTCCTGAAAAGTAAGGGGAAATGTGTGTGCGTCTTATGGAGCGAGTGCAGGTTGTGCAGCTATCCCTGAAGCCAGAACAGCAAGAGGGATCGCTGCTTTCACTGCGCAGCGATCCCTCTTGCTGTCCTGGTTTTTGAGATTCAGAATATTTTTTTTTCTTGTTTTCCTCCTCCAAAAACTAGGTGCGTCTTGTGGTCTGGTGCGTCTTATAGAGTGAAAAATACGGTATTCCAGATGTTGGAAACTGCAGGAGGGAGGAGAGCTGCTGAGCTCAGGTTTTAGAATCATAGAACTGGAAGGGATCATTTCTGCAATGCAGGAATATGCAGCTGTCCCGTACGGGAATCGAACCCGTAACCTCGGCGTCATCAGCACCACGCTCTAACCAACTAAGCTATCTAGGATCTCTTATATGGAAGCTCTCTTATTATAAACTGAGTCCAGTGGGGACCACCTATCTCAGTACTGTCCACTCTGACTGGCAGAAGCTCTCCAAGATCCTCTCCTGAGGATTGAGATGTTCTGCATGTGCTGAGGGCCTTCTGGCAGTTCCCTCGCTGCAAGAAGTGAGGTTACAGGGAACCAGGCAGAAGGCCTTCTCGGTGGTGGTGCCCGCCCTGTGGAACGCCCTCCCAGCAGATGCCAAGGCAATAAGCAACTATCTTACTTTTAAAACACATCTGAAGGCGGCCCTGTTTAGGGAAGTTTTTTTAATGTTTGATGCTGTATTGTGTTTTTAATATTCGGTTGGAAGCCGCCCAGAGTGGCCGGGGAAATCCAGCCAGATGGGCAGGGTATAAATAAATAAATTATTATTATTATTATTATTAGTTACAGGTAGGTAGCTGTGTTGGTCTGCCATAAGGTAAAGGTAAAGGTACCCCTGCCCATACGGGCCAGTCGTGTCCGACTCTAGGGTTGCGCGCTCATCTCGCTCAAGAGGCCGGGAGCCAGCGCTGTCCGAAGACACTTCCGGGTCACGTGGCCAGCGTGACGAAGCTGCATCTGGTGAGCCAGCACCAGTGCAGCACATGGAAATGCCGTTTACCTTCCCGCTATAAAGCGGTACCTATTTATCTACTTGCACTTAAGGGTGCTTTCGAACTGCTAGGTGGGCAGGAGCTGGGACCGAACGACGGGAGCTCACCCCGCCACGGGGATTCGAACCGCTGACCTTACAAACAGCAAGTCCTAGGCACTGAGGTTTTACCCACAGCGCCACCCGCCATAGTCGAAACAAAATAAAAAAAATTCCTTCTAGTAGCACCGTAAAGGTAAAGGGGCCCCTGACCATTAGGTCCAATCGTGACCGACTCTGGGGTTGAGGCGCTCATCTCGCTTTATTGGCCGAGGGAGCTGGCGTATAGCTTCCGGGTCATGTGGCCAGCAGGACTAAGCTGCTTCTGGTGAACCAGAGCAGCGCACGGAAACGCCGTTTGCCTTCCCGCCGGAGTGGTACCTATTTATCTACTTGCACTTTGATGTGCTTTTGAACTGCTAGGTGGGCAGGAGCAGGGACCAAGCAACGGGAGCTCACCCCGTCATTGCGGGGATTCGAACTGCCGACCTTCCGATCAGCAAGCCCTAGGCTCTGTGGTTTAACTCACAGCGCCACCTGCGTCCCTTAGTAGCACCTTAGAGACCAACTAAGTTTGTTATTGGTATGAGTTTTCATGTGCATGGTATCTGAAGAAGTGTGCATGCACATGAAAGCTAATAATACTAATAATACTAATAATAATAATCATGGAAGGCTGATGCTCTGCCTTCTTAAGGAGCCTGTCCCTTGCACAGGGTGAAAATAATTTAGGCACTTTAAACAGATGAAAAGAGCAAGAAGGAGCCTTGAGAGAAAGGGAGAGGGAGGGAGACAGAGAGAGAGAGATGGATTTAGCAGCGTCCTCCCCACTCTGTACTCACTGGGAACAGGCCGGAGAACATCTGGGATGAGGATCTCCACAAGCGTCTGGTACAATATGTGGTCGCAGCCTCGCATCCATTTCATGATGGGAACATATTTGCACATGGCGATCAGCTTGTGCCTCGGGACGAGGGCGTCGCAGGGCTCTTCGCTGCAGGGAGGGACAAGGGCGAGGGTCAGCAACCCCTCGGCTACCGAAATTTGAAACACTCGGGGTGGAGCAAGGCAGGTAAAGGACCCCTGGGTGGTTAAGTCCAGTCAAAGGTGACTATGGGATTGCGGCGCTCATCTCGCTTTCAGGCCAAGGGAGAAGACGTTTGTCCGCAGACAGGTTTCTGGGTAATGTGGCCAGCAGGGATAGACCGCTTCTGGCGCAACGGGACACCGTGACGGAAGGCAGAGCACGCGGAAACGCCATTTACCTTCCCGCCACAGTGGTCCCTATTTATCTACTTGCGCTGGCGTGCTTTCAAACTGCTAGGTTGGCAGGAGCTGGGACAGAGCAACGGGAGCTCACTCCGTTGCGGGGATTCGAACTGTCACCCCAAAATGAAAAGTTTCAATCACTGTACAGTGGTACCTTGGTTTACAACCATAATCGGTTCCAGAGGTCCGTTTGTAAACCAAAACAGGTTGTAATCCAAGGCGCGCTTTTGCCATTGGGTCTCCAAAAACAATTTGTTCGTAATCCAAAGAAAATGGGTTGTAATCCAAAAAAGGTTGCAAACTGGGACACGGACTTCCGGGTTTGATGTGTTTGTAATCCAAAACGCATGCAAACCAGACTGTTTGCAAACCAAGGTACCACTGTATATTTAACTCGATGAAAATGACTTCAAGAACCTGTCAGAAATATTGAAACCATACGCAACCTTGATTTATTCCAAGCCATAAAAATTGATGTACTATGTGAAAACATTGGCAGCATTAAGATAAATTCAACAGTGCAAATAAGTTTTGATGGGTGCACTAATGGAATACTGAATGGTTTAGATTTTGTAAAATACGCAGGGATTTATGATATGCAAAACGAACCATGGAAAGAGAAGAGGGGAAGTCACTGATATCTTAAAGATGTTTAAGTGAGTATTTTAAATTGTAAAACTGAAAATTTAATTAACAGATTAAATATGATCTGTACAAAGCGTTGTACGTGTCTTAGAAAATCTGCAAGCTCTGTTTTTCCTGTATTGTAATACACAATTATGATTATCATGCATAATTACATGATGCATTATAGTTACATATACAAAAATCGATTCATTGATTTCGGAGTGACCTTTCCCCCCAAAAAAGATTTGGAAGCGACAGTTCATTCCTTTGTTTTCAGGCTAAAATTCGTCTAACTAAGCTGCAGGAACATGAGGTTGTTTAAAAAAAAAAAGTTTTAACCGTATTGCACAAAGCGGTAATGTAACAATTCACTCATTCCGCCAACACACTTTTAAGGCCTTTTAAGGCCTGGTCATGGCTGCCAGGACACGTAATGCAAAATACAAGCATTTTGCAAACTTAAGCCAGGAAGCTTCAGTTTCATTATTTATTGAGGGGGTGGGGAAGATGATAAACTGCTTATCAATCCAGTTCTTACAGAAACGGTGTTGGGTTTTCCTTTGCACAGGAGTCACACAATCCCTAGAAATGGCTGTCAGTTTTTGACTGTGAGATGAAGTAGGGAATCTACTCTTCTTTAATGTGTAGAATTTTCAACGAAATTCTTTTTGCTGTTGTTGTGGTGGAGTGGGCAGGTTGCACAGAGTGGTGTTTTACCTGGAAGGGACGGCAGCAGTGGCCGATTCGCTCGAGTGGGACTCCGAGTTCCAGAAAGACTGCCATAGCTTCTCGATGTAAGGGAACTGCAAGCTCATCACGACATCCACATTCGCCTGGGGAGAGAGACGGAAATGTAGCACGGCAAAGCCCAGAAATGGAAGAAGAGATTCCGACGAAAGAAGAATGGCAAACAAAATTAATGGACTACAGTGGTGCCTCGCAAGACGAAAATAATCCGTTCTGCGAGTCTCTTCGTCTAGCGGTTTTTTCGTCTTGCGAAGCAACCCTATTAGCGGCTTAGCGGCTATTAAAGGCTTAGCAGCTAAGCGGCTAAGAGGCTATTAGCGGCTTAGAAAAAGGGGGGGGGGAGCAAAAAAACTCGCAAGACTCGCAAGACGTTTTCGTCTTGCGAAGCGCCTCGATAAACGGAAAACCCTTTCGTCTGGTGGGTTTTTCGTCTTGCGAGGCATTCGTCTTGCGGGGCACCACTGTACGCAGAATTAGATAAAACGACAGGAAGGATTCGAAACCTGCGGGACCAGAGATTTACAGAAGATTGGAAGAAATATACAGTGGTACCTCGGGTTAAATACTTTATTCGTTCCAGAAGTCCGTTCTTAACCTGAAACTGTTCTTAACCTGAAGCACTACTTTAGCTAATGGGGACTCCCACTGCTGCCGTGCCGTCGGAGCACGATTTATGTTCTTATCCTGAAGCAAAGTTCTTAACCTGAGGTACTATTTCTGGCTTAGCGGAGTCTATAACCTGAAGCATCTGTAATCTGAAGCGTCCGTAACCCGAGGTACCACTGTACAGTCGTACCTTGGATCTCAAACGCCTTGGTACTCGGGACGTTTTGGCTCCCGAACACCACAAACCCAGAAGCAAGTGTTCCGGTTTGTGTAGAGTTTTTGGCAGCCGAACGTCCGACGCAACTTCCACAGCTCCCGATTGAGTGCAGGAGGTTCCTGCAGCCAATCGGAAGCCACACCTCAGTTTCGGAACATTTCCAGAAGTCGAACAGATTTCCGGAACGGATTCTGTTTGAGAACCAAGGTAGGACTGTAAAGAAAGGCAGGATACAATTTAAAAGTGAAATGAAACATGCACTGAATAATACAAATTACCGCATCTTTCCGTGTATAAGGCTAGGTTTTTTTAACCAAAAAATTAGGTTTAAAATTGGGGCTCGTCTTATAGTGCTGAGGGGTGTTTTCTTAATTTGGAGTCCCCCAAAACAGGGGACGTCTTATACATGGGAGCGTCTTATACACAGAAAAATACGGTATGTAGATGAAATACGGCACCCTTTTATAAAACACTTTACTAAGAACCCTGAAGAATGGCAACCGGCTTTGGCAAACTTAACCAGATTGATCCGTCTTGGGTTGGGCGGCGAGCTATGATTTTGTTTTCGCATCCTTTTCTCTCTCTTTGTAAGTGTCATTCACTGGAGATCGATAAACCTGCTTTTCAATCACCTCGCAATGCCGCCTGTAGAGGACCTGAAGAGTCTTGACGTCGCTCGCGTCGATTCCCTCCTGCAGGAGCACGTTTTCCAGATCGAGGGCTGGGAAAGCAGGGAGGATGTGGGTGACGTCTACAGGGCAGGGAGAAAATCAGAAATCAGAAAGACCAAAACTTTAAAAAGGAATGGGGGGGGGGAGGAATTATAATCCAGGCACAGGCAAATTCGGCCCTCCAGATGTTTTGGGACTACAACTCCCACCATCCCTGACCACTGGTCCTGCTAGCTAGGGATGATGGGAGTTGTAGTCCCAAAACATCTGGAGGGCCAAGTTTGCCTGTGCCTGTTTTCGGGAGCAGGCTAGCAGGCCGGGCCCATGATTTACATCATAGGAACCTACACAACACAAAACACTGTTGTTGTATGTAGGTTTTATTTTATTCGTTTTTTATCTTCTATTTTGGAAATGTACATCCTTTAAATTTTCTGGGGGGGCCCAAGAGTGTGGGGCCCTAAGCTATAGCTTGTTTAGCTTATACATAATTCTGGCACTGTATACATGCACATATACCATATTTTTCGCTCTATAAGACGCACCAGACCACAAGATGCACCAGTTTTTGGAGGAGGAAGACAAGAAAAAAAACATTCTGAATCTTAGAAGCCAGAACAGCAAGAGGGATCGCTGCGCAGTGAAAGCAGCGATCCCTCTTGCTGTTCTGGCTTCTGGGATAGCTGCGCAGCCTGCATTCGCTCCTTAAGACGCACACACATTTCCCCTTACTTTTTAGGAGGGAAAAAGTGAGTCTTATAGAGCAAAAAATACGGTATATTCCGCCCTATACCCAAAGGTCTCAGGGCGGTTCACAGAACAAAATCAAAATATAAAGTCACAAAATATATAATCAAAATAAAGACAACAACCCAATAACAACCCCCCCCCCCAAAAAACCCCACATTTTAAAAGGGCATAGGATGTCAATCAAATCAACTGAAGGCCTGGTTAAAAAGGAACCTTTTTGCCTGGCGCCTAAAGGTGTATAATGAAGGCGTCAGGTGAACTTCCATGGGGAGAGGATTCCACAGATGGGGAGCCACTGTAGAGAAGGCCCCGTTCTCTTGTTGCCACCCTCTGGACTTCTCATATTAACGTGTTTTTTTTACCCTAAAGTTTGAAAGCAACTGAGATGAGAGGTGCCTCTATCTATACTGTAGGCACCCTATATATAGAAAGGAGCAAACCAGGGATATTTTAGGGAGCAGGATAGCAGGCGTTGTCCATTACTTACATCATAGGAACCTAGACAACACAGAACACTGTTGCTGTATGTAGGTTTTATTTTATTCGTTTTTTATCTTCTATTTTGGAAATGTACATCCTTTAAATTTTCTGGGGGCCCCCAAGAGAGTGGGGCCCTAAGCTATAGCTTGTTTAGCTTATACGTAAATCCGACACTGTATATACGCACATATATTTATTTATACAGACACACGCACATCATTATTGATTCCCTAATCATAGAATTATGGAGTCGGAAGGGACCCCCCCAAGGATCATCGAGTCTGACCCCACACAATGCACGAATATGCAGCCGCCCCATACAGGGATCGAACCTGCAACCTTGGCATTAGATAGCTCCTCACCAATGAACTGCTGGTGGTGCTGGCTTTGCGCAGCAACGGATTGCTCGGGCGTGGAGTGAAGGCTGCTGTTTGAACCGGCTTCCGCCAGGCCGTCCAACTTCTGCGAAGGTCTGTACCTGCAGTTGGGAGGGACGAAAGCGTAAAAGTGAGACTTCCATTTCTCCAACACCGCTCCAAATCTCCCCATCGCTTTGGATTATTTCTCTCCTTTTTTAAAGGATCTGATTTCTTTCCGCAGGGCCTGTCAGACAGAGTTGTTCCACCTGGCCTTTGGCTTGGAGCCAATTTGATTCCCTCCCCCTCTTTCTTTTTTCTTTTCCTTCTCCTGTGATGAGGCTGCATTTTAATATTTTAATGTTTCAATATTTTAATGTTGTATTTTAATCTTGTTTTTAAGTTGTATTCATTCAACTTGTTTTTATTATTGCTTGTTAGCCGCCCTGAGCCCGGCCTTGGCTGGGGAGAAGGGGTATAAATAAAAATTATTATTATTGTCAGGGGTTCAGGAGCAGAGACACAGGAGAAGGAGCAAATGGAGAGTGAGGAGGAGGAATACGAGGCGGGTGTAGGCAGTGACAGTGGTCAGAGAGAGTCCACGAGTCTCTCCAGCGAATCGGAAGATTCACAGAGAGGAGCACCGATGGCCAGGGCGAGGGGGAAACCCCAGAAGGAAGGGGCCAGCGGGGACTCCCTGAGCAGCAGTTGGAAATCAGGACCAGCGTCCCCACCAGAGGGTAGTGGGGGGGAGGAGTCCCAGGCATCGGGACCAGTCTTCCCACCACCAGAGGGAGGAGATGAGTCAGGATTGGCCACGCCTCCATCGGAGAGCAGGGAAACGGTCAGGAGGAAAGTCACCGGCTGGGCGCGCGCACCAAGTTCAAATGTACAGGCGAGCGGCACAGCAGGTAGCCCGGATAGGGAGCCAGGTCCTAAAGCCCGCCGGAAGGAAGGGCAAGACTCAGGGGGGTCAGCATCAGAAGAGTCCAGGAGGGAGGAAACCCCAGGGGGCAGAAGGACCCAGAGGAGGAAGGAACAGCGCAGGAGGTGGAGCCGGGCTAGGATCTTAAACTGGTGCGGAAGGGGGAGTGACTCAGAGGGGACTTCGCCTATCTAGAGTCTAGACGTAGGGTTGCACGCTCTGGCTTTAAAATGGAAATTATACTTCAATAAAGACTTTTGTACATAATAGCAGCCTGGCGTTGGTCCTCTGTGAGCTGGGACCTAGAGGCAGCCCTGACAATTATTATTATTGTTATTATTATTATTAAAGTCACAGCAGACATCTGTTGCGGCATTTTGAGCTTGCATTTCTCCTAATGACACACCTAGCGCATGCACAGGTTTTTAGACACCTCAAGCACATGTTGTTTGGTTGGGAAAGCGGCAACTTTCAAAGTGTGTATTTCAAACGACGGCTGCATCTTGGTTTGAGCCCTGCTTCTGAGCAAATGGTTAAAATGTGAGCTCAGGCGGCCTTCTTGGCCAGTGGCTACAACCACGAACACACAAAAAACCCCAGAGTTTTGTTATGTTTCTTCTCAGGAATTGAGAAGACAAGAAATTTAAAAAAGAATGGGAAATGATGTATATACAAAACCATTGTAAACAGGCCAAAATATTAAAAAAAGGTAAAGGTACGCCTGCCCATACGGGCCAGTCGTGTCCGACTCTAGGGTTGTGCGCCCATCTCACTTAAGAGGCCGGGGGCCAGCGCTGTCCGGAGACACTTCCGGGTCACGTGGCCAGCGTGACGAAGCTGCTCTGGCGAGCCAGCACCAGCACAGCACACAGAAACGCCGTTTACCTTCCCGCTATAAAGCGGTACCTATTTATCTACTTGCACTTAAGAGTGCTTTCGAACTGCTAGGTGGGCAGGAGCTGGGACCCAAAGACGGGAGCTCACCCCGCTGCGGGGATTCGAACCGCCGACCATACGATCGGCAAGCCCTAGGCACTGAGGTTTTACCCACAACGCCACCCGCGTCCCTTATAAAGAAATTTAAAAAAGAATGGGAAATGTTTACAATGTATATACAAAACCATTGTAAACAGGCCAAAATATTAACAGGATGTTAAACACACTTGTAATGTTAACAGAATGTATAGATAATCTAGGAAGATGGAAAATAGGAGACAATGCGACAATGGCCGCAAGAGTTCTAATAGCACAAGGATGGAAGACTGAAGAAACCCCAACTAAAGAATCATAGCAAGAAAAATTGATGGACTATGCAGAACTGGCAAAATTGACATATAAGCTACGGGACAAGGAAAACTGTGACTTAAAAGATGAATGGAAACCCTTTACAAAGTATTTGAAGACGCAACAAAGCGAACTGGACTCCTTGGCTGGTTTTGAATAAACATTCACAAACTTTTCATTGATAAAAATCAGCTAAATGGTTTGAGGATCTATACAACTGTGTAACATGCAGAAAACAGCAGTTTTAGAGAAATCAAAGACTGGAACTGAGGGAAGTTGGGGGATGAGGGTGGGTGGGTTTTGTGGGGGAGAGTGGGGGGAGGGAGGAAAAATGGGGGGGAATGAGGATAATATGTTTTAATTTTGAATTTAAAAAGTTAAAACATATATATTAGCAGGATTTTAAACACAGCTGTAATGTTAACATAATGTATAGATAATCTAGGAAGATGGAAAATTGGAGAAGTATCAATATGCAGTTGAAAGCAGGACCCGTGGAAGAGATGGGGAGAAGTCAGGAGATTCAAAGTAATCTCACTAATTAGATTTGGAAATGGTTTTGTTGTATGTTTACATTTTTGGAAAATCAAATACCTTTGTTTCTGGTGAATGGGCTGTTGCCTCATCGCCATATACTGAGCATCTTCCTGCAAGCGGTTGAGTGGGGAGTCCGGCTTGAGGCGGATACCGTAGTAATGGTATTTGGAATTTCCCCTGAGAGGGAGAAGATTGGTTAAGTCAAAACAACAACAACCTACCGTATTTTTTGCTCCATAGGGCGCACCTAGTTTTTAGGGGGGGGGAGCTGTCTTGGCTTCCTCTTTAGCTGCACACAACCTCTCCAACCTCTCCAGCTGGCTTCGTTTTTAGCCGCAGGGCTGGGGCGGGGGAAGCCCGAATTTTCCCCGACCCCAGAACGGGTCTGGGAGCGGGGGTGAGGTTGCGTGCAACCTCGCCTTCGCTCCCGGAGCTTGCTGCTATCCGCAAGCCTTTTGAGCCCGGCGGAAACTCCCGCCGCTCTCCGAAGGCTCGTGGACAGCTGCCCGAAGCCCGGGGTGCGCAGCACTGCGCTCTCCGGACTGCGGGCTTCTATCCGCAAGCCTTTGGAGCCTGGCAGGAACTCCCGCCGTGCTCCGAAGGCTTGCGGATAGCTTCCTGAAGCCTGGAGAGCGAGAGGGGTCGGTGTGCACTGATCCCTCTCCCTCTCCAGGCTTCAGCGAAAGCCTGCATTCGCTCCATAGGACGCACACACATTTCCCCTTCATTTTTGGAGGGGAAAAAGTGCGTCCTATAGAGCGAAAAATACGGTCACTAGCAACTTGCAAGTCTAGGGTTTCCATGTCGCCGGGCTCAGCGTTTGAAGTCTCTGAGCACCCTTCATAGAAAGTTCTGCTATACCAAGTCAGACCCCTTGGTCCATGTTGACTGGCATTGCTTTCACTGGCCGAAATTCTCCGGAATTTTAGTCAGGAGGGAGCTTCCAGCGCTACGTGGCAGCGGCTCTGTGGTCTTTCGGACAGAAGAGGCCGAACAAGTGCCTTCTCCCATTGTATTATTATTACAATGGTTGCCATCAATTTGATTTGAACTGATTTTATAACAAATTGATTTTAGAATGCTGTATTATTTTACTGTTGTTAGCTGCTCTGAGCCCAGGTTCGGTAGGGGAGGGCGGGATATAAATAAAATTTTATTATTATTATTTTATTATACGCTGGCTGAGAGCCTCCCTGCCTGCACACTGTCTCTCCAGAGTGGCGCATGCCCTGGTTATCTCCCGCTTGGACTACTGCAATGTGCTCTACGTGGGGCTACCT
The DNA here is from genome assembly GCF_964252035.2 of Podarcis erhardii. Lineage (NCBI taxonomy): Eukaryota > Metazoa > Chordata > Lepidosauria > Squamata > Lacertidae > Podarcis > Podarcis erhardii. The sequence continues at coordinate 7,132,384 of NC_138516.1, read as the reverse complement.
TTGAAGGTGACCTGGAAACTGCAACTAATCCAGAATGCGGCAGCTAGACTGGGGACTGGGAGCGGCCGCCGAGACCATATAACATCGGTCTAGAAAGACCTACGTTGGCTCCCAGGACGTTTCCGGGCACAACTAAAATTGTTGGTGCTAACCTTTATAGCCCTAAACGGCCCAGTGTACCTGAAGGAGCGTCTACACCCCCATTGTTCACTGTGGTCCAGCTCTGAGGGCCTTTTGGCAGTTCCCTCCCTGCGAGAAGTGAGGTGACAGGGAACGAGGCAGAGGGCCTTCTCGATAGTTGCACCCGCCCTCTGGAAAGCCCTCCCACCAGATGTCAAGGAAATAAATATCTATCTGACTTTTAGAAGACATCTGAAGGCAGCCCTGTTTAGGGAAGCTTTTAATGTTTGATGTTTTATCACTTTATTATTATTAGTAATATTCTGTTGGGAGCCGCCCAGAGTGGCTGGGGAAACACAGCCAGATGAGCAGGGTATAAATAAATTATTATTATTATTAGCAATTGTCCTTCCTTAACCCTCCCCACCCCAGCAGGATTCTAGTTCTCAGTCTCCAAAAACAAAGGGCCGGCTTTAAATAAGAACGCCGGAAGTAGCCTTACGCCAAGTCAGATAATTGGGTCCATCTAGCCGGGCACTGCAAATACTGCCTTTTTGCAGCTCTCATAGGGTCTTTCACGGCCCTGCCTAGAGACAATGGGGGTTGCACAGGCTTGGAAAGTACCGTATTTTTCGCTCTATAGGACACACTTTTTCCCCTCCAAAAATGAAGGGGAAATGCGTGTGTGTCCTGTGGGGCGAATGCAGGCTTTCGCTGAAGCCTGGAGAGCGAGAGGGGTTGGTGCGCACCGACCCCTCTCGCTCTCCAGGCTTCAGGCAGCTATCCACAAGCCTTCGGAGCGCGGCGGGAGTTCCTGCCAGGCTCCAAAGGCTTGCGGATAGCAGGCAGCACCCCGACTCCTGGGGAGCGCAGCGCTGTGCACCCCGGGCTTTGGGCAGCTATCCGCAAGCCTTTGGAGCCCAGCGGGAGTTCCTGCCGGGATCAGAAGGATTGCGGATAGCAGCAAGCTCCGGGAGCGAAGGTGAAGTTGCGTGCAACCGCACTGCTGCTCCCAGACTCGTTCTGGGGGCTGGGGTTGGGCGAAGCTCGGGCTTCCCCCGCCCCAGCCCTGTGGCTAAAAACGAAGCCGCGCGCAGCCTCTCCTGGTTGGAGAGGTTGTGCGTGGCTAAAGAGGAAGCCAAGACAACCAGCAGGATGGATCCCGCTGGCTGTCTTGGCTTCTTTGCTCTTTGGGGCTGGTAAAATTTTTTTCTTTATTCCCCCCCCCCAAAAAAAAACTAGGTGCGCCCTACGGTCCGGTGCGGCCTAAAGAGCAAAAAATACGGTATGCCTTCCAGCACTGAGCTGCAGTCCCTAGAAATAAAGCTAAGTTTCTGGTCCTCGGGGGTTTTGAAGGGAGATCAAGCCCGGTGTATGCAGAGGCCTCTTAAGCCCCCGCTGCCGCAACCCCGTCTGCCCTGCAAACCTTGTTCCAAGCCGGCGGGTCCTCAGTCCCATGAAGACGGAGCGGATCAGCTTCCCGAAGGACGCGGCGTTCACGGGGTCCAGCTTGTGCTCTTGGCAGTGGCGCAGGTAATGGTTATAGAGAGAGCTGCGCGGCAGGCTGACCCCTTCGGCCGTCTCATAGTTGTCCAGGAGCCACTGAAGCTGCAGGTTTTATTTTTTAAAGGGAGAGAAGGGGGAAGAGAGAATTTAAGAGGGTTTTGCATGCTGGGTCCCGCTCGCTCGCACGCGCACAGCTCCCACAGAGGACGCAATTGGAACCAAACATAAAAGAGGGCACTAGGATAGCTCAGTTGGTTAGAGCGCAGTGGTGATGACCCCAAGGTTGCGGGTTCGATTCCTGTGTGGGACAGATAATATTCCTGCATTGCAGGGGGTTGGGATAGATGATCCACAGGGGGCCTTCCAACTCTACAAATCTATGATTCGATTCTATGAACCTCTCCCCCTTACCACCAAGCAAACGCGCAAAAGGCAGCTGTCATCTTTTGCAAACCGCTTTGAGGGTTGTATAAATTTCATGCTGGAGAATAGCCTTTAGCAAAGGTGCCATGGGCCTTGAAGACGCTCGAACTCAGGATGCAAGGGAGAAACGTGCTAGGAGGAAGGCACGCTTGGCAAACCCTCACCGTGATCAGCTCCCGCCCAGAAACTTATGTCCCCACTGTGGAAGGACGTGGGGATCCAGAATTGGCCTCCACAGTCACCTACGGACTCACCGTTAAAACCTTGTTTAGGGAAGGCAATCTTACTCGGCTACGAGGGGTGGCCGAAGAAATTTCATGCAATAAAATAAATTCTACTCCGGTCTGATCGCAGGCCCCCAAAATGGTTGGGTAGGCCATTTTTTTCTGTCGTTGCAAGGGATGAAACCTGAATTTGTCGTGGGAAATCGGCAGCTTAGCGGTGGAGCAAGTGCGATCTTGAAGGCAGAAGCTTCGGTCCCTACCGGGGCATCCAGCTGGACCCACGAAACTATTCAGGGCCAGACTACAGTGGTGCCTCGCAAGACGAAAATAATTTGTTCCGCGAGTCGCTTCGTCTTGCGGAGCGCGGATTCCCCCCCCCCCCCGGGTATTAACAGTCTTACGAAAAAGGAAGCAAATTCGCAAGATGTTTTCGTCTTGCGAAGCAAGCCCATAGGGAAATTCGTCTTGCGAAGCACCTCGAAAAACGGAAAACCCTTTCGTCTTGCAAGTTTTTCGTCTTGCGAGGCATTCGTCTTGCGGGGCACCACTGTAAAACTTCAGGCGCCCCCCGCGAACTCATGAACCAATGAAGCAGATAACCTCATCCCTGCCAGTGTTTCATGCAGGAAACATGCTGGCCTCTCTACCCACTGTTCAACCTTGGGTTGGGGGGGGGCACCTGCAGGGACGGAGGAAGGGAGATGAAGATCTGGGCTGCCAGGCGAAAAACAGTTCCCCAGCCCCGGCCTAACATGCTATAGGATGGCTTCAGATAGACCTAAGTTCAGAGTCTGCTCGATAACACACACGCTGCAATACACCGCAGCTCTTTCCTGCCCAACTGTTCCTCCCCTGAACCCAACAACTGAGAGAAGCTACCAAGAGCTCTGTGAAGGGCTAAGGAGCATGCAGTTAACTTGGCAAGTAGCAAGAAGGGGCACCACTTCAGGAGAGGACAGAAAGAGGAGCCAAGCAGAGGAAGTTCTGCTGCGACGGAAGACAGGGAAGGCTGCGGATAAGGGGGGCATTTCTGGAAGGAGCAGTGGACCAGAAGCAAAGCTTTGCAGGTGACTCGGAAGCTACAACTAATCCAGAATGCGGCAGCTAGACTGGGGACTGGGAGTGGCCGCTGAGACCATATAACACCAGTCCTGAAAGACCTACGTTGGCTCCCAGTACGTTTTGGAGCACAATTCAAAGTGTTGGTGCTGACTTTTCAATCCCTAAATGGCCTCGGCCCAGTATACCTGAAGGAGCGTCTCCACCCCCATCGTTCAGCTCCTAGGGCCTTCTGGCGGTTCCCTCCCTGCGGGACGTGAGGTTGCAGGGAACCAGGCAGAGGGCCTTCTTGGTGGTGGCGCCCGCCCTGTGGAACGCCCTCCCGTCAGATGTCAAAGGAGATAAACAACTGTGCGACTTTCTGGAGACATCTGAAGGCAGCCAGGAAGTTTTAAATGTTTGATATTTGCTGTTTCTCTATTGTGTTGGAAACCGCCCAGAGTGGCTGGTGAATAAATAAGAATATTATTATTATTTGCTGCGTTTTTATTATGTTGGAAGCCGTCCAAAGGTGCTGGGGCAACCCTGTCAGGTGGGCGGTGTACAAGTAATTTTTTTAAAAGGTAAGGGTAAAAGACCCCTGGACGGTTAAGTCCAGTCAAAGGCGGCACTCATCTGGCTTACAGGCCGAGGGAACCGGCATTTGTCCACAGACAGCTTTCTGGGTCATGTGGCCAGCAGGACTAAACCTCTTCTGGCACAATGGAACACTGTGATGGAAACCAGAGTTCATGGAGACGCCGTTTACCTTCCCGCCGCAGTGGTACCTATTTATCTACTTGCGCTGGTGTGCTTTCGAACTGCTAGGTTGGCAGGAGCTGGGACAGAGCAACGGGAGCTCACCCCGTCGTTGCGGGGATTCGAACCGCCGACCTTCTGATCAGCAAGCCCAGGAGGCGCAGTGGTTTAGACCACAGCGCCACCAGCGCCCCTGGTACAAGTAATTGATCGGTACCCAGCAGCACATACAAAGCAGTTAATATGCCACACAGGCTTAATGTTTGTGGGCGTCAATGGGCAGCTTGGCCATTGCTGTGTCTTAGGTGGCCTGCAATCACGCATGCAGAAGGTCCAAGATTTCAACCTTTAGGATCCCCAGTAGGGTTGAGAGGGAGACCCCTACATGGAACCCCGGAGAGCCCCTGACAGCCAGTGCGGGAAACACTGAACTAAATGATTCCACAGCCTGGCTTGCCCATGGCAGCATTCCGCAACTTCCTTTCAAATCAGCCCTTCGTTCAGAAGCACAGGGGCTAAAACAGGGGGCTTGGTTTATAGGGGGGAAACTGCAGCTCGGTGGCCAAGTTCACACACGGAAGGTCCTTGGCATCTCTACAATTCTATGATTGCATGACCCGCTCTGCCCGACACTGAGGTCCAGCGCCAAGGGCCTTCTGGCAGTTCCCTCCCTGCGAGAAGCCAAGTTACAGGGAACCAGGCAGAGGGCCTTTTCGGTAGTGGCGCCCGCCCTGTGGAACGCCCTCCCATCAGATGTCAAAGAGGAAAGCAAGTACCAAACTTTTAGAAGACATCTAAAGGCAGCCCTGTTTAGGGAAGCATTTAATGTTTAATAGGTTATTGTATTTTAGTGTTTTGTTGGAAGCCGCCCAGAGTGGCTGGGGAAACCCAGCCAGATGGGCGGGGTATAAATAATAAATTATTATTATTATTATTATTATTATTATTATTATTATTAACCCTGCAGAGTGGCTGCCAGTCAGTGCAGACAATACTGAGGTAGATGGATCTGATTAGGTACATGGTTCCTATATTCCATTTTGGGAGTGGGGAAGCTTCCCAGTAAATAACATGGTCCTTTCTGAGCACCTGTGGTCTATCTGTCTCTGCTGCCTTCCCAAAAACCCTCGCCTTGTCTCGTGATGTGTGCGCCTCACAAGCTCAAAACCGGGAAGCACAGTAACCGTATTTTTCGCTCTATAAGATGCACCAGACCACAAGACGCACCTAGTTTTTGGAGGAGGAAAAGAAGAAAAAATATATTCTGAATCTCAGAAGCCAGAACAGCAAGAGGGATCGCTGCGCAGCGAAAGCAGCGATCCCTCTTGCTGTTCTGGCTTCTGGGATAGCTACGCAGCCTGCATTCGCTCCATAAGACGCACACACATTTCCCCTTACTTTTTAGGAGGGAAAAAGTGAGTCTTACAGAGCAAAAAAATACAGTAATTGGCGGATCTGCGGGTGCCAGGGGGTCCGCTGCACCATTCGCGCAGCAAAAAACTACCCTAGAAACGCCAACGTTTTCAAAAGCAGGGGGCGCGTGGCTTGGCTTTTGGAAAAGAGCAGGGTCCACAGTACTTCGCTAATTGGGAACCACTGATTTAATGAATCGTTTACAGGGCTGAGGTTTGCTCCCGGCAACCGGGGGTGGGGGAGATACGTGCTTGCTTTTCAAGTGCCACAAGATGCTTGGCTTGTGCTTCGCTGCAGTAACTGGGATTCTGAAAAGCGCACAGAAGCTGGAAAACAGGGCGCCGGGGGGGGGGGGGGAGGTTGTCTGCAGAGGAGCCAGGCAGGTGGGAGGCAAACTTACATGGCTGTTCAGCAAGCTGCTTTTGTGCGACGTTATGCCTTCATTTTTTTGGAGGTTTTCAATCGCCATTTCAAGCTGGAAAAGGGGCGGCAGCAGGGCCAGAGAGAGAGAAAAAAAGAAGGGAAATCAGACATTCGGCAAACAGCCGGGGAGACCTGCCTGAGCCACTGTGAAGCCCTTCCCTCAAACAGGCGAAGTGGGGTGTGGGATCAGGCGCAGGAAAGCACGAATGTTACACTGGGGGGGGGGAGTGGAAGGCATGCAAAAGAAGCCACACAGTGCAGGTGGTATTTTTTTTGGGGGGGGAGGGGGTGCGAAAGAGAAAGAAGCAGCCCCTTGCGCTGAAAATACAGGTTTATCAGGCGTTTATATTGATTTAGAAGTCACATATCAAAACAGGAAGGCAGCGACGACTTGGGGGTTGAAAGCAGAAAGGGTTTACTCAGACCCACTGGAATTAATGGGCCCAAATTGGCCATGCTCGTTCATTTCAATGGGTACATCTAAAACCAGCATTGGATATCAGTCTTTCGGTCTCTGCCCTTTTTCACGCGAAAAAGGAATCTGCCATCACCCCCCCCCCCTTTGCCTTCTCTTCTTCAGTATTGCTCAGCTCCTTCAACTTTTCCTCAAAGCAGTCTGATCATAGCTGTCAAGCGTTCCTTATCTGGCGGGAAAGTCCCTTATCCCAGCGCCGTGTCCCGCTGCTGAACCTTATTGATGATGTCCCTTAAATTTCCCGGGTTTCAGAGGACGCAGCTCCTCTCCCTCCCTCCCTGCCGGCCAGGGAGGAGGGAGGCTCCAACCGTCTTGCTTGGCTGCGTTGCTCACCCCATAAGGAGTCTAAGAACGACTGGGGGGTGGAGCTTGCATGCCTTGTGCCGATCAAATCGGCCGCGTTGCCTGGGGACTTGCCTTTGCTCAGCGCTTCCCAGCGGAGAGGGGACGGTGGTTTTCCTTGCTGCATCCCCATTGCTGGGTTGCTGTGCTGTGGGAACCACCGCTTGAGACTTCGTTTGGCTGCTGGTTGACAAAAATCCCTCATTTTGGCTGCTGATCCCTTATTTTTGAGGCTTCTGGTCCCTTATTTTCAAATCTGTGAGTTGACAGCTATGAGTCCGATCTGCACAGCTTTAAAGCCTTTTATTTTTCCCATCTGGTTCAATGCACCGGATGTAAATGCAAAGTTTGGCAGTACCCCATGCGAGACAGAAGAGTTGCTTTTAGGTCCACCCCAATACACACCTGAGTCCCAAATGCCCATTTATCTACTGCAGCAGAGATGCTCAACTTTCGTACTTCTACTCCCAGTGGGCGCTGATCTACTATGTAAATGGGGCACTGGCCCCCCAACTTGAACCGTGTGATGCAGCGGCATAAAAAGCTAATGCTATTTACAGAAGTACAGAGTCCAGATCAGGGCGTAAAGGTACCCCCTGACCGTAAGGTCCAGTCGCGGACGACTCTGGGGTTGCGCGCTCATCTCGCTCTATAGGCCGAGGGAGCTGGCGTTTGTCCACAGACAGTTTTTCTGGGTCATGTGACCAACATGACTAAGCCGCTTCTGGTGAACCAGAGCAGCGCAAGGACCGTTTACCTTCCCGCCAGAGTGGTACCTATTTATCTACTTGCACTCTGACGTGCTTTTGAATTGCTAGGTGGGCAGGAGCTGGGACCGAGCAACGGGAGCTCACCCCGTCGCAGGGATTCGAACCGCTGACCTTCTGATCGGCAAGCCCAAGAGGCTCAGTGGTTTAGACCACAGTGCCACCGCGTCTACATTAGCTGGTAGCAGACAGATGAGTCTGAGATGAGTGTAAAGTAAAAGACAAAGGACCCCTGGACGGTTAAGTCCAGCCAAAGGCAACTATGGGGTTGTGGCGCTCATCTAGCTTTTAGGCTGACGGAGCCAGTGTTTGTCCATCAACCTTCTGATTGGCAAGCCCAAGAGGCTCAGTGGTTTAGACCACAGTGCCACCCACGTCCCTGCCCTCCTATTACTCAGCAGATGGGGAAGAACCCTAGATCAGGGGTAGGCAAACTAAGGCCAAGGGGCCGGATCCGGCCCAAATCGCCTTCTCAATCCGGCCCGCGGACGGTCCGGGAATCAGCGTGTTTTTACATGAGTAGAATGTGTCCTTTTATTTAAAATGCATCTCTGGGTTATTTGTGGGGCGTAGAAATTTATTCATATTTTTTCTCTCCAAAATATAGTCCGGCCCACCACATGGTCTGAGGGACGGTGGACCGGTCCATGGATGAAAAAGGTTGCTGACCCCTGCCCTAGACTGAGTTGACTCCATCTGCACCAACTCTGGCTCTAGCTACGGGTTCCGCCCTGCCAGTCCCAATGTCCAACAATCACCGCCGCCATCCCGAGTACGTTTCTGAGCACGATTCAAAGTGTTGGTGCTGACCTTTAAAGCCCTAAACGGCCTGGGTCCTGTATACCTGAAGGAGCGTCTCCACCCCCATCGTTCAGCCCGGACACTGAGGTCCAGCTCCAAGGGCCTTCTGGCGGTTCTCTCATTGCGAGAAGTGAGGCTACAGGGAACCAGACAGAGGGCCTTCTTGGTAGTGGCGCCCGCCCTGTGGAACGCCCTCCCTTCAGTTATCAAAGAGATAAACAACTACCTGACATTCAGAAGACATCTGAAGGCAGCCCTGATCAGGGAAGTTTTTAATATGTAACGCTGTACTGTTTTTAACACTTGATTGGGAGCCGCCCAGAGTGGCTGGGGAAACTCAGCCAGATGGGCAGGGTATAAATAATAAATTATTATTATTATTATTATTATTATTATTATTATTATTATTATTCCCTTGCAGGTGCCTGAAACACACACACCCTTCTCAGAATGCACCTCCGTCGGACTTCAAGGAGGCGGCAAGCCCCGACGTACCGTGGCTGGGGAGGAGCGCGAGGTGTGGGAGAGGGCATGCCTGGCGCTCTCCATGCCGCTGTGGATGAGGTAGGCTCCCGAGCTGGACACGATCTGGCTTCCCCCGATGTCCATCGCGATGCCCACCATGCCGTGCGAGGGGATGGTGGTGGGCGACGAGGGCCCCGTGCTCACCTGAGAGCTGCCTCCCTGCGATTCGAAGTAGGAGGAGGCACTGCTGGGGGCGTAGATCTGAGCTTCCGTGTTGTAGGAATAAGCGGCACGTCTGCCGGAAGACCGCGAAGAGACAGGAGACAAAGAGACAAGGGGTTTGGTTACAAACACATGCAGTCAGGCAGGAGGGCCTTCCGAGAGGGTCCGTGAAGACCTAAGGGTTTGAAAGTACTATCAAGAAGACTGGAAGAAACTGCCCGCGGACTGTCTCACCAGAGTGGTGCATGCTCTGGTTATCTCCCACTTGGACTACTGCAATGCACTCTACGTGGGGCTACCTTTGAAGGTGACCCGGAAACTGCAATTAATCCAGAATGCGGCAGCCAGACTGGGGACTGGGAGCGGCTGCCGAGACCACATAACACCTGTCTTGAAAGACCTACACTGGCTCCCAGTACGTTTCCAAGCACAATTCAAAGTGTTGGTGCTGACCTTTATAGTCCTAAACGGCCTTGGTCCAGTAGACCTGAAGGAGCATCTCCACCTCCATTGTTCAGCCCGGACACTGAGGTCCAGCGCCGAGGGCCTTCTGGTGGTTCCCTCATTGCGAGAAGTGAGGTTACAGGGAACCAGGCAGAGGGCCTTTTTGGTAGTGGCGCCCGCCCTGTGGAACACCCTCCCTTCAGATGTGAAGGAAATAAGCAGCTATCTTCTCTTTAAAAGACATCTGAAGGCAGCCCTGTTCAGGGAAGTTTTTAATATTTAACGCTGTATTGTTTTTAATACTTGATTGGGAGCCACCCAGAGTGGCTGGGGAAACTCAGCCAGATGGGTGGGGTATAAATAATAAATTATTATTATAAAGTCTATTTAGCTAAATATTGTATCATAAGATAAGCAGAATCACTTGAAAGTATCATATAGGCCTAGGATTATAGTAAGAATTAACTGTAAATATTATGGATTCAGATAATAACGAAAAGAGAATGAAGATAGTAAATTGATGGAGTTAATTTGATTAGAAACAGGATATTGGAGAGCTGTTAGAAGGTGATTCATTGAAACTCAGTAAGGGGGAATAGAGGAAGTCAGTTAACAATGTAAATTAAAATAGGACTTAAAGTAATAGGTGCTTATATGTTTGTTTTTGTTATTCCTTTTTAGTACTGTAATGTTTTTCTCTTTTTTTGTCTGTTATAGTTGTTATAAATTTGGAAAATCAATTTTAAAATTTTGGGGGGAAAGGGGGTTTGAAAGTACTTTCCCCAAAAAACCAGAGTCCTTTCTGTTGGGGATAATTCAAGATCTCAATATATCATCCAAAGTCCGTATTGTGATCTTGCTTCCATAATTTTTGACCTGGCAATATATTGCAAATCAGGGTGTGTGTTTGTGTGTGCTATACAAAAGTCACAATACTGGGGGGCGGGGGGGGGGCGGGAAGGACCATGAAGCATGTAAATAGCTTCATCCTTGTTCCAGGCATTGTGATATATCGGTATATTGTGATGTTAAGCTGGTGATAATATCACAAAGTTGAAAACCTGATATTGCCCTGGGAAATGATTTATAATGAATTGAAAAAAATGTTTAAAAGTACTCCCCCCCCCCCCGCCCCAAGTCCTTTCTGTTGGGGATAATTCAGACTGAAATTCCCAGGTGTCAAAAAAGGTTATTTATGTATGCTACAACTGCGGCCCGAATTTTATCTGTCATGAATTCTTATGGCATTCAGATCCACTGGATGTTCCCACCACCACAGGAAAAAAAGGATGAAAAAGCATTCCTCTTTCCACGTTTCTCCCCCCGCCCGGCATTCATTATTTTATACACATTGATCGTGTCTCCTCTTAATAGCCTTCTCTCTAAACTAAAAAACTACCCTGAGTTCCTCGGGGGGTGGGGGCAGGCAGAGGCAGAGGAGGGAAGGTGCTCAGACATGCTATAGATATGGTACGTTGCCCCAGTATTCACCTGGATGAAGGGAGGACGGGGTGTGTGTTCGAATCAAAACAAAAAACAAATACCGTATTGGCCCGAATATTAGCCACGCCTGAATATAAGCCGCACCTTTAAAATTCAAGGGGGGGGGGAGAGGAAAAAAGGAAAAAAGCCGAACATAAGCTGCTCCCTTAAAATTCCACAGGCACTCACACCTGTTCCGTCTTACCGTACGTCTGTTCCGGCAGCGATGTCGTAAAAGCCATTTTTTTGTAAGGTCGCGAATTTAAGCCGCCTTTTAACTTTTCACGGTTGGAATTTGGGGAAAACAGTGAGGCTTATATTCAGGCCAATATGGTACAGTGGTGCCCCGCAAGACGAACGCCTCGCAAGACGGAAAACCCGCTAGACCAAAGGGTTTTCTGTTTTGGAGGCGCTTCGCAAAACAAATTTCCCTATGGGCTTGCTTCGCAAGACGAAAATGTCTTGCGAGTTCCTGCGGGGTTTTTCCCCTCCCCCCCCTTTTGCTAAGCCGCTTATCAGCGGATCCGCTAAAAGCCGCTAAACCGCTAATAGCGCTAATCCGCTAAGCTGTCAATGGCTTGCTTCGCAAGACGAAAAAACCGCTATACGAGGAGCCTCACGGAACGGATTAATTTCGTCTTGCGAGGCACCACTGTAACTGGGAGGGGAGGGGAGGGAAGGGATACTTACATGGTCCCATTGGTATAGACAGCTTCTCCTCCTTCGACGTACTGGACTTGAGCTGGATAGACGTGCTGTACCGTTTGCACCTAAGAGAAAGGCACAGAGATGGGAGCAGCCATGAAATCTTGCCTCTGTGCCTCTACAACAGAATCAGCATCTCGCCAGCTCCCTGGACTGGGAGGCGGAAAGGAGGGGAAAACATTCTCGTGTCACTGCACCCCAGCTGAGCAAAAGCCTCTTCCACGACACAATTCTAAGACCAGCAAAGGAACCGGGAAGATGGAAGAGGAGTTCAAGGAGCAGGGGGAATCTTTTAACAACTCTATGCTATGTGGAAAGAAACTTTTATTGAGGGTGAAAGAGGAAAGCGCAAAATATGGTCTGAAGCTCAACATCAAAAAAACGAAGATCATGGCCCCTGGTCCCATCACCTCCTGGTAAATAGAAGGGGAAGAAATGGAGGCAGTGAGAGATTTTAATTTCTTGGGCTCCATGATCACTGCAGATGGTGACAGCAGTCACGAAATTAAAAGACGCCTGCTCCTTGGGAGAAAAGCAATGACAAACCTAGACAGCAGCTTAAAAAGCAGAGACATCACCTTGCCAACAAAGGTCCGTATAGTAAAAGCTAAGGTTTTCCCAGTAGTGATGTATGGAAGTGAGAGCTGGACCATAAAGAAGGCTGATTGCTGAAGAATGGATGCGTTTGAATTCTGGTGCTGGAGGAGACTCAAGAGTCCCATGGACTGCAAGAAGATCAAACCTCTCCATTCGGAAGGAAATCAGCCCTGAGTGCTCACTGGAAGGACAGATCCTGAAGCTGAGGCCCCAATACTTTGGCCGCCTCATGAGAAGAGAAGACTCCCTGGAAAAGACCCTGATGTTGGGAAAGATGGAGGGCACAAGGAGAAGGGGACGAAAGAGGACGAGATGGTGGGACAGTGTTCTTGAAGCTACCAGCATGAGTTTGACCAAACTGAGGGGGGCAGTGGAATACAGAAATGCCTGGCATGTTCTGGTCCATGGGGTCACGAAGAGTTGGACACGACTAAACGACTAAACAACAACATGTTTATGTGGACAAATAAAACGATAGAGCGTGTGCTTCTCCATTGCCTATACTATGGAGACATTCATATTAGCGATGTTATGAGAATTATAAGGTCTAAGATATAAAATAAATGTTCATAAATGGACCATAGGAAACACATACATAAATATATAGAACCACATGTCTGAAACCGTACAGGAAAACAGTCCTAAAGCCATTCTGACTCTTTCAGTGACCTCAAATATTCCTCTGCAGTTTGGATGGGAATGGGAAAAGCCTCCCCATTGTCTCTGTGCTCACGAATCCAGCCTTAAGGGCACATTTGGGTATGAATAGGGTGAGCCTGTGACCTGGACTCAGGAATCAAGTATTTATCATCACAAAATTTAAAAATAAATTCCTTCTAGTAGCAGCTTAGAAACCAACTAAGTTTGTTATTGGTATGAGCTTTCGTGTGCATGCACACTTCTTCACGAAAGCTCATACCAATATGAGGTGCTGCTTATGGGACACGGGTGGCGCTGTGGGTTTAACCACAGAGCCTAGGACTTGCTGACTAGGACTAGGTTGGCGGTTCGAATCCCTGCAACGGGGTGAGCTCCCATTGCTCGGTCCCTGCTCCTGCCAACCTAGCAGTTCGAAAACACGTCAAAGTGCAAGTAGGTAAATAGGTACCGCTCCAGCGGGAAGGTAAACGGCATTTCCATGCGCTGCTCTGGTTTGCCAGAAGCGGCTTAGTCATGCTGGCCACATGACCCGGAAGCTGTAAGCTGGCTCCTTCGGCCAATAAAGCGAGATGAGCGCCGCAACCCCAGAGTCAGTCACGACTGGACCTAATGGTCAGGGGTCTCTTAAGGTGCTACTGGAAGGAATTTTTTTATTTTGTTTCGACTACGGCAGACTAACACGGCTACCTACCTGTAACTATCATCACCAAAGAACGGTCAGGCTGTCCAGGTAAACCCATTAACAGGTTTCCTGCCAGACAGGATTCTGCTGTAGACTGCCCCTTCTGTGACCTATGTAGGAGGTATTTGGGGGGTGGTCTTGAGCTACAGGGTGGCAATTTTTTAAAGTCTATATAAGAGCTTGCGCCCCAATGTTCTGGGTTCCTCCTCCCTCCTGCGTGGGGCGGTGAACACCCTGTTGCAACAGTTCAGGCTTACTAGCTGTTTTGCTTCTCAAACTCTTGGGTCACGGGCTTTTGGGTACCCCATAAGGGAAAAAGAGCAGTTTTTTCTTGTAACAGCCGCATCTCCCCACTACTCCATTCAGTACCCAAGGTGCACAGGACAATTCTACACCTGTCAGATACCAACCCTGCTACAACATACGTTGCCAGATTCTGCACAGCAGGGTTAGAAATTTGTTGGCCTGTGCCACAAACTAGATTTAATGAACACTCACATCAGAGTGCTCTCTAAATTGATAGTTATAGTCCTTTCCATACTAATCTTTTATGCTTTTCCACATCCGTTAATGCTCCTAACCCCTCTTTTAGATTATTTTAGTTTCTTTTAATTTTTCTTCTATAGTTCTTTAGATATACCTTCTGTTTTAATACTTTTTAGCTTTCCAAAACATTTTATAGATTCTAAATGACTGTGCCCCACCCTACTTATGCTGGTCTATGACCGTGATAAAGATTTGATTGATTGACATGTTACGGGATGTTGTTGCTCAAGTCAATCTTTTTACACAGTTTTTTTTTTTTAATGTAATGTTGGAATTTTAAGTATTGCAATTCTGCTGTTATTGACTATAACTTAGTAACTGTAATTGCTGAGAGCAAATTTCTGCGAACTATTATTTATTGATGTTCTGAGAGTTTATTTAATTGTGCGCCACTATATTCTAATGAATTGTTGAATGTTACTTTATTTGATATGCTGTTTCTTTTAATCCACAATTTTAATTATGATTAATTTGTACTGGATCAGGTTGCCAGAAGATGTTGGTCTGTGTTGATTATTTTGTTGTTTTCCCAGATTCGAAACCACCTTGTGCACAGCAATATAGGAAGGCAGCATGCAAATTGAAAGTGAAATGAAAAATGAAATCAAAACATCGGGCTTTCAGAGGGGCATTCAGCAAAATAAGAACGCAGAGGAAAAACAATTCCGCATTGTGTTTTTGCTTCCCTTGTTCCTTGCAACTGAAAACGGGCATTATCTTTCTGGTGCTCCCCCCCTTCAAATTCTTACACAGAGTTCATTTCCCCCTTTTTGCTGGCTTCAAAATCAATTTTGATGCTGCTGTGTTTATCGATGGATTTTAGATTCGTGTATGAGCATGCACGGTGACGTATTGTTTTAAATAAATAAATATTGCTCATGGTTGGTTAATACGGGGCGGGGAGGTTTTAAAAAAAAAAACAACTGGGACTGCATTTTGTATTTTTATCCAGCTTGCAAATTGCCCAGAGGTTTTAAGTTGACGGGCAGTCTATACACTCAAGATAAATAAATGAACACAGAAGAATTACCTACATTGGCTCCCAGTATGTTTCTGGGCACAATTCAAAGTGTTGGTGCTGACCTTTCAAGCCCTAAACGGCCTCTGCCCAGTATACCTGAAGGAGCGTCTCCACCCCCATCGTTCTGCCCGGACGCTGAGGTTCAGTTCCGAGGGTCTTCTGGTGGTTCCCTCAATGCGAGAAGCAAAGCTACAGGGAACCAGGCAGAGGGCCTTCTCAGTAGTGGCACCCGCCCTGTGGAACGCCCTCCCATCAGATGTCAAAGCGATAAACAACTACCTGACATTCAGAAGACATCTTAAGGCAGCCCTATTCAGGGAAGTTTTTAATGTGTGATATCTTAGTGTATTTTTGGTTTCTATGGAAGCCGCCCAGAGTGGCTGGGGAAACCCAGCCAGATGGGCGGGGTACAAATAATAAACTATTATTATTATTATTGTTGTTATTATTATTATTAATTATTATAAATCCCGGTTGCAAATCAACAATGGCAACTGAGCAGTTCTATGCAGTTTGCAAGAGTTTTAATGACATCTCTGGGACTTTTCCCGTTCAAGTGGTTTTGCCGTCGGTTTGTGAGCTGTGCAAATAAGCTTTCATCTCAGCCGACACTCAGATTATACCACTTTGCATATTTTTTTTAAAGAATTCAAATAATTTTATTTTCATTTAAATAAATGTTAAAAAACACACAAGTGACTTAGTTAAGAGAACGATATTGCTGACCTACTGAGCAAAAGAGTCGGATAGGTTTTACATTTCCTGTGGCATCCAACACCCAGAATTTGTGCTGGGACACAGAGACTCTGCCTACCAATTCTGCCTATCCAGTAGACTCTAAAAAAATTACATTCACAGGCACACAGGTTACTGGATTTGGGCTTGTTTTGGGTGTGCTGGAGTTGGACAGAAAGCAGTAACGACAGGACAGGAATAGCCACATGGTGGCACTGGGAGCTGCGTTAAGAGTCCCTAGCAATTTTCAGAGCTTGCCTTTTGGAGTCAGGAAGGCTGAGGGTCACTGCCAGCCAACTTCCCCCCACCGGTGCTCCCTTAAAGGATGTTGTACAGTGGTGCCTCGCAAGACGAAATTAATTCGTTCCGCAAGTTTTTTATCTTGCGAGCTTTTCATCTTGCGAAGCACGGTTTCCCATAGGAATGCATCGAAAATCAATTAATGCGTTCCTATGGAGACCGCTTGCCAGGCTGGCGGTGCGGAGAAGGGCTTTTCTCCCCACCGCAAGCCTTCAGGACAGGTACGGGAACAGAGGGGAAGGCGCGCAGCGCTTCTCCTCTGTTCCCAGGGCTTGCGGTGGGAGGACGGTTTTTCCTCCCCACGCCAACATTCAGAACAGCATTCTGAAAGTTGGCTGTGGGAAGGAAAACCCTCCTCCCACTGCAAGTCTTCAGGACAGCCATCCGAAGGCTGGCGCGGGGAGAAGGTCTCTCCGCCCCACCGCCAGCCTTCGGAGCAGCCTTCAGAGCAGCCTTCGGAGGAGGTCCGAGGACAGTGGGGAAGATGCGCTGCGCTTCCCCGCTGTCCCGGAGATTTCCCTATGGGCTTTCGGCTTGCGAAGGAAGCCCATAGGGAAATTCGTTTTGCGAAGCGCCTCCAAAACAGAAAACCCTTTCGTCTAGTGGGTTTTCCGTCTTGCGAGGCGTTCGTCTTGCGGGGCACCACTATATTCAGACAGGCATTTCATGCTTGGTTTGGGGGGTGGGGAAAGCGCTGGCTCTTGTAGTTTTTGACTTAAGGCAGCCTTCCTCCACCAAGTGCCGCCTGCATGTTTTGGACTACAAGTCCCATCATCCCTGGCCATGTTGGCTGGGGCTGATGGGATTTGTGGTCCAACAACGTTTGAGTGCACCAAGTTGGGGATGGCAGGTTTGAGGTGTTTCCTGATTTGACTTTGCGTGATTTCTGTGCTCCAAACTTTGAGGATGCCGATCAAACACCAGGTCATAAATAATCTATAGATACATATGTCAACTACAGTCACACCTCGGGTTAAATATGCTTCAGGTTGAGGGTTTTCAGGTTACGCTCCATGGTGACCCGAAAGTAACAGAACACTGAATTGAAGGCACAAGACAGGGGTTGATCATCAGGTGAGCTGTGCACAGGTGAGCTGCATGCAAGCTGCCGGCCAGCCCTGTGGAGCCTCCTTTTATTGAGACAAATACGGTGGGGCCCCGCAAGACGAACGCCTTGCAAGACGGAAAACCCGCTAGACGAAAGGGTTTTCCGTTTTGGAGGCGCTTCGCTAAACGAATTTCCCTATGGGCTTGCTTCGCAAGACGAAATGTCTTGCGAGTTCCTGCGGGTTTTTTCCCCCTTCCCCCCCCTTTTCCTAAGCCCTAAGCCGCTTATCAGCTGATCCGCTGATAAACCGCTTATCAGCTGATCCGCTAAAAGCCGCTAAACCGCTAATAGCTCTAATCCGCTAAGCTGTCAATGGGCTTGCTTCGCAAGACGAAAAAACTGCTATACGAAGAGCCTCACGGAACGGATTAATTTCGTCTTGCGAGGCACCACTGTATGCAAACCAGGCAAATACTTTTCGGGCTGTGACCTTTACACATCTTCGGTTCCGAGATCGTGGGGTGGTACAAAGTTATTTTGGCACCTGTTTCCACCGCGTCATTTTCCCCTTGCACGGTGTATGACGAAGGAGACAAAAGGTCTCAGGGACAAAGGTTACAGACAGGACACCGCAGACTACTGAGACCACAAAAGGTTAGACAGAGGGAACGATGTCCAGAGAGTGATGTCTGGGGGGGGGGGTGCCCGACACCCCAGGGTCACGCGTGCAGGCAGACTGTGGCTGCCTGCGGGTGGCGAGTGTGCTCCCTCCGAACCCCACTCCGCGATCATCCCTACAGAACACATTACTTCCAGGTTTCGCCACTCGCGCATGCGCTCAAAATGATGTCACGTGCATGCGCAGAAGCGGCAAATCGCGACCCGCACAGTCGCGGTTTGTGTTCTACTCAGGATGCGAACGGGGCTCCAGAACAGATCCCATTCGCGTCCAGAGGTACCACTGTAATTCAGAGCAGGCCTGTATTTATTAGGTGACTTCCCAAATTATCAAAAGAAGAGAGAATTTATTACAAGAAAATCCTGCCGCTTCAGATTTACGTTTTGAAAAATGTGTCTACTCAGAAGTATGTGTCCCTGAGTTCAATGGTACTTACTCCCAGGTAGTGGGGGGACTGGAACCTCAATGAATACCTCATTTTTAAGGTGCTGAGTAGGACCTTTCTGGTTAGATAGATTCTTTATTGTCATTACACAAGTGCAACATTGCACAAGTGCAACGAAATTGGTTGAAATTCATCTGGAAATTTTTCTTTTTTCTTTTCCTTTAACTGTGTAGCAACACTACTTAAGCTCAGAGAATGATGCTCGTCTGAATGCAGTGCGTCCAGTTAACGTATTTGTACAATCGTACATTGGTTTTCGAACAGCTCAGTTCACAAACAACTTGGAACTCGAACGCCACAAACCCGGAAGTAGGTGCTCCGGTTTGCAAACTTTGCCTCGGAAGCCAAAAATCCAACGCACCTTCCGATAGGGTTAAGGACGCTCCTGCAGCCAATCGGAAGCTGCACCTTAGTTCCTGAAATATACTCAGAGTCGAGAGTGGATTTCATGCTCTTTGTTCAGCTCATAGTGGTGAGGATGAATGAATGTCCCCTCAAAGTATCTGCTTTATATACATTATTTACACAATGGGCTGCACGTGATTGGCTAATTCCAGAATTCTCCTGTAGGCCAATCAGGTTGTGGATTCACTTCCATCTGGAGCTGGATTGGGTGGACCAATCATACTGCTGCATTGTTCGAGGACCAATCAGACTGCTGCATTCTGAATCCTATTGTTCTGGGACCAATCAGACTATTGCATTTTGGATCCTATTCAACTCAGTACATAACAGTTCCTGAACATTTCAGAAGTTGAATGGACTTCCGGAACGCGTTCTGTTCGAAAACCAAGGTACGGCTGTATCCTGAACTTGCATGTTCATAAAAAGGGGTTTTTTTTAAATTGTAGCTAATCTGTGGCTTTAAAAGGGGCAGGGGGGCAGAGAGAGATAGACTAATAAAGGAACTAATGCTTTTCCCATTTACAGACACTTCCCTGTTTGGGTCCCCAGAGGCAATCTTCATTCAATGAGAAGTTTGTGTTCAAGACAGAATGCAGCTAGCCTAAACTTGTCCACAGCTGTTTTAAGGAAGCATGCCTCAAAAGTCAAGAGGCGTTCTTTTTTTAATTTAAATTTAAGGTTATATTATGTTCTTACGCTATTATCCCCAAACTAAGACATTTGAAAGGGACGCGGGTGGCGCTGTGGGTTAAACCACAGAGCCTAGGACTTGCTGATCAGAAGGTTGGCGGTTCGAATCCCCGCGATGACGGGGTGAGCTCCCGTTGCTCGGTCCCTGCTCCTGCCAACCTAGCAGTTCAAAAGCACATCAAAGTGCAAGTAGATAAATAGGTACCGCTCAGGCGGGAAGGTAAACGGCGTTTCCGTGTGCTGCTCTGGTTTGCTAGAAGCGGCTTAGTCCTGCTGGCCACATGACTCGGAAGCTGTACGCTGGCTCCCTCGGCCGATAAAGCGAGATGAGCGCCGCAACCCCAGAGTCGGCCACGACTGGACCTAATGGTCAGGGGTCCCTTTACCTTTTACTAAGACATCTGATGGTGCGATATGATCTATTCTTTTCCGTTTGACTTTCTTCCATTACCTGCTGTGGAACTTGCTGAACTCTGGGGACGGACAGCTGCTGCATTTGCGCCCCTTTCGGAGTGGAGCCTGTCGCCTGCACCAAAACCCTCTGGAAGACAAACAAAGACGGAATCACCCTTTCTGATGCCTTTACATTTACAAAAGCACCTCTCTGCTAACATCCCCCGAGGCAGTCTTCAACACGCATATAAACCCTACCAGGAAACACATCGGAATCTAACAATAAGCCAAAAATTAAATCAGCCTGCAAGCGGCTCGCTGTGTCCAACAGAGGCTGCCGCTGAACAATTGGCAAACACTGAAGAATACACACGAAACCCTGGCTCTTTCCAGACATCACCAGTAAACTATGGTTTTAAAACCATCGCTTGTGCTTTCATACGTAAAAAGCCAGGCCATGGTTTAGAACTGGCTGTTTCCCATCCACTCCCCACTCCCATTTCTACAGGGCAGGGGCCTCTGGAAGCAGAGTTAGGGTTATAACCGTGGCTTGTCAAATGAGGAAGCGCACAAAACCGTGGTTTGCAAACTCATTTCACGCCATGTAGAGCCACTGCACATCAGAGGTACAGCCATGCCATGAGAAAACTATTTTGGTGTTTTCGGATGCCACGAGACAATAGCTGACAGCCGCATCGGACGTTTGGCTTCCGAAAAACGTTCGAAAACCGGAACACTCACTTCCAGGTTTTCGGCATTCGGGAGCCAATTTGTTCGTCGACTGAGCCGTTCACGAACCAAGGTTCCACCATCACTGCAAATTTCGAAGGACGGCTGTGTTTCAGTTTGCTCGTATCTTCCAGGAAGTGCAAATTCAATAGGCTTGCCTTTGAATGTGAACATGAATCTAATTTCTCCTCCACCCTTCGCCCCACCTGCTCCAGACCCTGCAACCTGCCCCATCCATATAGATCAGGGGTTGTCAGCCCGGTCCCTACCGCCCACTAGTGGGCGTTTCAGGACTCTAGGTGGGCAGTAGGGGGTTCTACGGCACAAGCTGAATCCTCCTTCCATTGAGCACTGGTGGGCGGTAAGGAACTTTCACCATCAAGAAAGATGCATTAGTGGGTGGAAGGTATAAAAAGGTTGACTACCCTTC
>NC_138516.1:7091415-7108915 GCF_964252035.2 Podarcis erhardii | reverse complement strand
GCATTTATATTTAAAAACTTTAATAAATATTTATAAAAAAAAAAAAAACAGAAGGTCTCAGAGTGTTTTACTGCCTTGTCCAGGCCCTCAAGTGTCTCGTCTTCAGTCTCATTGGATTACACTTCAAGATTAAGCCAATTTCAATTATATGGAATTAAATTTGTACCGTTAAGTTTCTTTCAGCGGGGTCACTTTTCATTCTTTATCTCTCATTGGTTTTATGTGTGTCAGATTTTTTAAAGGTAAAGGGACCCTTGACCATTATAGAATCATAGAGTTGGAAGAGATCACCAGGGCCATTGAGTCCAACCCCCTGCCAAGCAGGAAACGCCATCAGAGCACTCCTGACATATGGTTGTCAAGCCTCTGCTTAAAGACCTCCAAAGAAGGAGACTCCACCACACTCCTTGGCAGCAAATTCCACTGTCGAACAGCTCTTACTGTCAGGAAGTTCTTCCTAATGTTTAGGTGGAATCTTCTTTCTTATAGTTTGGAACCATTGCTCCGTGTCCGCTTCTCTGGAGCAGCAGAAAACAACCTTTCTCCCTCCTCTATGTGACATCCTTTTATATATTTGAACATGGCTATCATATCCCCCCTTAACCTCCTCTTCTCCAGGCTAAACATGCCCAGCTCCCTTAGCCGTTCCTCATAAGGCATCGTTTCCAGGCCTTTGACCATTTTGGTTGCCCTCCTCTGGACACGTTCAGTCAGGTTCAGTCATGACCGACTCTGGGGTTGCAGCGCTCATCTCGCTTTATTGGCCGAGGGAGCCGGCGTACAGCTTCCGGGTCATGTGGCCAGCAGGACTAAGCCGCTTCTGGCGGACCAGAGCAGCGCATGGAAACGCCGTTTACCTTCCCGCTGGAGCGGTACCTATTTATCTACTTGCACTTTGAGGTGCTTTCGAACTGCTAGGTTGGCAGGAGCAGGGACCGAGCAACGGGAGCTCACCCCATCGCAGGGCTTCGAACCACCGACCTCCTGATCGGCAAGTCCTTGGCTCTGTGGTTTAACCCACAGCACCACCCGCGTCCCTAGAGTGAATTTAACAAATGCTTCAAAGCTAAAACAAACAAACATCAGAAGCTAATTCCATCCAGTGGCACGTTGTCAGTGGACTAGGTGGCTAAGCTAGCCCCCTACATGTTCCCCTGGCACCTCCTTCCGAAAGCCTACGAAGCTTTTACACAGCTTAGGGAGGGAAGCACAATACTCACACCCGCGACACCACAATATCATGTACACACCATTCCCCCAATTGCCCTTGCAAGCTGGCGCCTCTGGCCCTAACAGTTTGCCTATGCAAAATTTCACCGAATGCAGAAATGGTGGAAAAACTGCCCCAGCAAAAGTCCGTGGAAGAAAAATACACAGAACCAGTAGGAATGCCAGAGCCTTCTATCCAAAGTTCAACATTTTTCACAATAAGCCAACCCTCTCCTTGTCTACCCCAGATTCAGAAAGGGTCTCTCTTAGACGGACAAGTTTCAAATCCATCCACTGAGCTGTTTTCTAACTACAAGATGTGGCACATACTCTAATGTATGGCCAGGACTGTGGTCCTTCAACTTATTTATCCTATTTTGCAGCTGAGGCTGAGATAGACAGATAGTAACAGTGATAACAATAATAATATTTTTTACCATTTATACCCCGCCCATCTGACTGTGTTGCCCCAGCCACTCTAGGGGGGACTTTCCAACGTATATAAAAACATAATAAAACATCAATTAAACATTGTACGATGAAAATACAAACTTTTTATAAAAGAATGGAAACGGTTTATTGAATATTTACAGATAAATTCTAAGCAGACAGAAACCCTGGCAGGATTGTTCTCATAACCTGCAGTTTCGTAAGAGTATATATTTGAAGAAGATGAATAAATGAACCAGTTAAGTTAATTTGGATATGCAGAAGATATGGAAAATAAATTTAAGGAACCGCAGAAGATGGGGGAAGGAAGTCAAGCTATGAAAGGTCAAAGTGATTGCAAAATCAGAGAATGTATAAATCTGAAAAGTATTAAAAAAATTAAAAAATAAAATACAGACGCCCTAAGGAAAAGCGGGACATTCTGGGATCGAATTGGAAACCGGGATGGCTTCGGCACATCCGGGACTGTCCTTGGAAAATAGAGACAATTGGAGGGTCTGCATCTAGAATAGTTAGTCCAGATTCTTTTACCCACTTATAGTGCTTCTCTGTGTAAACTAGAGTTGTACCTTGGATCCCGAACACCTTGCAAGTTGAACGTTTTGGCTCCTGAATGCCATAAACCCAGAAGCGACTGTTCCGGTTTGCGAACATTTTTTGGAACCCGAACGTCTGGTGGGGCTTCCGGTTGGCTGCAGCCAATCGGAAGTCGCGCTTTGGTTTCCGAACATTTTGGAAGTTGAATGGACTTCCGGAACGGATTCGGTTCGACTTCCAAGTATGTTCAGCTGTTTCCAATGTCCCCCACCCCTATTGTCAGAGGCTAGAAACCACAGGAGGAGAGAGAATTTGCTCTCTTCCCATCTAGTTGGCCCCGTGAAAATGGGATGATGGACTAGATCATGGGTTGGCAAACTAAGGCCCGGGGGCTGGATCTGGCCCAATTGCCTTCTGGTCCAATTGCCTTCCACCTGGTACACAGGCTAAGACCCTGCCTGCCCACAGACTGTCTCGCCAGAGTGGTGCATGCTCTGGTTATCTCCCACTTGGACTACTGCAATGCGCTCTACGTGGGGCTACCTTTGAAGGTGACCCGGAAACTGCAATTAATCCAGAATGCGGCAGCCAGACTGGGGACTGGGAGTGGCCACCGGGACGACATAACACCAGTCCTGAGAGACCTTCATTGGCTCCCAGTATGTTTCCGAGCACAATTCAAAGTGTTGGTGCTGACCTTTAAAGCCCTAAACGGCCTTGGTCCTGTATCCCTGAAGGAGCATCTCCACCCCCATCGTTCAGCCCGGACACTGAGGTCCAGCACCGAGGGCCTTCTGGCGGTTCTCTCATTGCGAGAAGTGAGGTTACAGGTAACCAGGCAGAGGGCCTTCTCGGTAGTGGCGCCCACCTTGTGGAACACCCTCCCTTCAGATGTGAAGGAAATAAGCAGCTATCCTATCTTTAAAAGACATCTGAAGGCAGCCCTGTTCAGGGAAGTTTTTAATATTTAATGCTGTACTGTTTTTAACACTTGATAGGGAGCCGCCCAGAGTGGCTGGGGAAACTCAGCCAGATGGGTGGGTTATAAATAATAAATTATTATTATTAATTATTATTATTATTACTGAATCCAGCCTGTGGACGGTCTGGGAATCAGCGTGTTTTCACATGAGTGGAATGTGTCCTTTTATTTAAAATGCATCTCTGGGTTATTTGTGGGGCATAGGAATTCGTTCATTTCCCCCCTCCAAAAAAACAATACAGTCTGAGGGACAGTGGACCGGCCCCCTGCTGAAAAAGTCTGCTGACCCGTGGACTAGATGGACCTCATTCGGCAGTGAAATTCTGCTCTTAACTGAAGCCACGCAGGAGCACTTGCCAATCGAAAACAAAACGTAACCACCAACACCCCCCAATTCTTTTCTTTCAGCCGTCCCACGGAGTTATACCAAAGAGCAAAGTGGGTTTCCATAATGCAGGAATGCTGATGGAAATAGAGTCGCAAATAGACACCGCCTGTTGCGTCACTGACGAGCAAACTCTGACTCGCAAGCAAACTAGGCAGACGCTCCGGACAGATGGAGTCCCTAGAAACCGTCTCTATTTACCCTGCGCTGGGCTCCGTATCCAGGCAGAGAGCATGCAACAGGAAAAGGAACTATTTGGAAAGAGGGGAGGGGGGGCCAGAGAAGCAAGGAACCAACTTCTGGGTTCTATTTCTGGGGTTAACGTGTGCCGTGACCCTGGAGAAGCCAAACAGCGTTTAGAAAACGGACTCTTGTCCCCCTGTCCCCCGGATCGCTGGTGTTTTCAGAACCAAACAGTGGGTCACAAGCGTGGTTTGGATTGCTCCGTGTTTTTAGAAGAAAAGGCAGAAAGAGAAGGGAGGGAAACAGAGAAAAAGGGAAAGGAGGATCGGATCTAGAGGAGGAGGGGCACAGCTTTCTTTTCAAGCGGCGCCAAGGTAGAGGTTTCGAAAGGTCTGCCACATGAAGAAAGAAATCGCAGATGATTAATTCAAGTAGATTCCTGCCATCATCCGCCCCCACAAGTCAAGGAGATAAGTCACTATACAACCTTTGGAAGACATCTGACGGCGGCCCCGTATAGGTGGAACTCGGGAAATTAGAATATGGTGGAAAAGTTCATTTATTTCAGTAATTCCACTTAAAAGGTGAAACTAATACATGAGATGTTCATGACATGCAAAGCGAGATATGTCAAGCCTTTATTTGTTATAATTGTGATGATCATGGCGTACAGCTGATGAAAAGCCCAGAGGTCTTCTCAGAGGTCCAATATTGGTCTATTTGCAATCCTTGTTTTGCTGATGTCATTTAATATTCTAATTTTCTGAGATTGTTAATTCGAGGTTTTCATCAGCTGTATGCCATGATCGCCACAATGATAACAAATCAAGGCTTGACATATCTCGCTTTGCATGTCATGAGTCTATCTCATATATTAGTTTCACCTTTTAAGTTGAATTTCTGAAATGAATGAACTTTTCCACGATATTCTAATTTTCCGAGTTTCACCTGTATAAGGATTTTTTAAAAAAATGTTTAATGTTTTATTATGTTTTTATATAGGTTGGAAGCTGCCCAGAGTGGCTAGGACAACCCACTGAGATAGGCATGGTAATTAATAATAATAATAATAATAATAATAATAATAATAATAATAATAATATTTCTGGAATAGGGTGTCCCTATTTTCATCGGAGAAATGTTGGAGGGTATGTGGGTTGTATCCAACCTCTCTGCCTCTTCTCTAGATCCCCTGCGTGGAGAGGACAGAGAGAAGTCTGCAGGTTTGTGGAGAGACAGGCCTACTGCCCAGAAGTGAAATTGATGTTTGTTGCCCCGCCCACTTTTTGTCCCTGGCTCCGCCCACCGCTGGAATGTGGCCCCTGAAAGTTTGCGCAGAAGCTAATGTGGCCCTCGAGCTGATAAAGGTTCTGCACCCGTCCTTTGCAGGCTGAGGCAGTGCCCGGACCTTAGAAAAATAGCCTAAATTTTTGTCATTGCAAAGACCCCAGGTCTTTAGTACAGCCCTGCAGATTTTAGTAAGAGAATGCAATTCACCCAAGTAATCTGACATTTGTAATCTAAAGGACAGCATCCCATTAGGTAATAATTCAGAGCTGACCTACTAAAATTAATGGAAGTCAAATTACTTAAGTCTAGTGATTTCAATGGGGCTCCTCTGAGTATTAGTATTGGGAACTACCAAAAGTCTTCTTTAAAAAGAACAACAACCCTGTTTGATGCTGGGTTTCCTTACTTAAGTTCAGCTCACCGGGAGTTTTGTTAGTGGCCAATGCCTAAAACATGGGTAGGCAAACTAAGACCCGGGGGCCAGATCTGGCTCAATCGCCTTCTAAATCCAGCCTGCGGACGGTCCGGGAATCACCATGTTTTTACATGAGTAGAATGTGCCCTTTTATTTAAAATGCATCTCTGGGTTATTTGTGGGGCCTGCCTGGTGTTTTTATGAGAGTAGAATGTGTGCTTTTATTTAAAATGCATCTCTGGGTTATTTGTCGGGCATAGGAATTTGTTCATTTCCCTCCCCCCCTTCAAAATAAAGTCCGCCCCCCCCCGCAAGGTCTGAGGGACAGTGGACTGCTGAAAAAAGTTTGCTGACCCCTGGCCTAAAAAATCAAACTGAACCTAAGCATCATTAGGAATTTATGGCTGAAGAGCGGCAGAGATATACAAGTCAAAAAAACACCTCCACCTCTGCCGTGATCTCAAGAGGTAGTTTCAGGCAACCTTCAGGCCCCACACCATATCTCCAAAATAGGGGAGAATAATGTTGGCTCAGTTTACGTCAGAGTTTGAAATTCACCAGGCGCATTTTGAGCCTGGCTATCGGGACGCGGGTGGCGCTGTGGGTTAAACCACAGAGCCTAGGGCTTGCCAATTAGAAGGTCGGTGGTTCGAATCCCTGCGATGGGGTGAGCTCCCGTTGCTCGGTCCCTGCTCCTGCCCACCTAGCAGTTCCAAAGCACCTCAAAGTGCAAGTAGATAAATAGGTACCACTCCGGCGGAAAGGTAAATGGTGTTTCCGTGCGCTGCTCTGGTTCGCCAGAAGCTGCTTAGTCATGCTGGCCACATGACCCAGAAACTGTACGCCAGCTCCCTTTGCCAGTAAAGTGAGATGAGCGCTGCAACCCCAGATTTGGTCACGACTGGACCTAATGGTCAGGGGTCCCTTTACCTTTACCGGCCACTTGCGACACAATGAAGACGTCTCCACCATCTGGAGGTGCACGCTTGGGGGTACTTGCATCTCGACTGTTTTCACACACTAGGAACACATCCTGTAGCTGCACAATCAGAATGAATTTCAGGAACCAGAAAGTCGCATTGAAAAATACAACTTTCAAGCCCCAAAATGGCAACTAGGCATTCTGTTTTGGCGACTGCAGCCCTGGTTTAAGGAGCCATTTGGCACCTAGCTTATACACCTGAGTTTCTGATACTACTTTGCAGAGGTCTTGTGAAGATCACAACAAGAATATGCCCCCGAAGCAGCTGGAACACTTGGAAGCTGTTATGTACTGAGTCGAATAGGATCCAAACTGCAGCAGTCTGATTGGTCCTAGAACAATAGGATCCAAAAGGCAGCAGTCTGATTGGTCCTAGAACAATAGGATTCAGAATGCAGCAGTCTGATTGGTCCTCGAACAATGCAGCAGTATGATTGGTTGGCAGGAACCACCCAATCATGCTACAGTTTGAAGTGAATCCACAACCTGATTGGCTTACAGTAGAATTCCGGAATTAGCCAATCATGTGCAGCCCATTGTGTAAATAATGTATATAAAGCAGATACTTTGAGGGGACTTTCATTCATTCCTCCTCACCACCATGAGCTGAATAAAGAGCATGAAATCACTTTGCGACTCTGAGTATATTTCAGAAGCACTGTATGAATGCTGATTATTATTATTCATTATTATTATTATTACTGCCCCAAACTTCTGGCTGCATTACAGCCACTTCCAGGAAAATGGGGTTGCCAAACTATGTCTGTGTACACACTATATTCCGGCCAACCTAGCAGTTCGAAAGCATGTCAAAGTGCAAGTAGATAAATAGGTACCACTCCGGCGGGAAGGTAAATGGCGTTTCCGTGCGCTGCTCTGGTTTGCCAGAAGCGGCTTAGTCATGCTGGCCACATGACCCGGAAGCTGTCTGCGGACAAACGCCGGCTCCCTCGGCCTATAGAGCGAGATGAGCTCGCAACCCAGAGTTGGTCACGACTGGACCTAAAGGTCAGGGGTCCCTTTACCTTTACACACCATATACTTTTACAGCTTATGGCTTCCTCAAAGAGGAATCCTGGGAACTATAGTTTGCAGAGCAGCAATTCCCGGCTCCCAGGATTCTTCGGAGGAAAACGTGAGCTTTAAATGCAGGGTGTGCACGCAACTCTATTTCTCAGGGGCCGAACAAGTCTTTATTTTTATTTTTTAAATTAAAAACAAGCTGGGAGCAGCCCATTTCCAGTCCACCTGCTTATCGTAAGCAATTTGGCGCTGCCGTTGGGTTGTTTTCCTCTGCCCTGCCCACCATTCCTTTTGTGTCGTGTCTTTGTTTTGGTTTTAAAAGACCAGGGGCAGGGACTGTCATTTGTAAAATGCTCTGGAGCATTCCGGCTGATGGACAAGACAGAAATGCTTTGAATAAATAAATACACCGATTACTGTTATTGTGATCATTATTATTATTTCTAGCCTCCACAAACTCCGCCTGCCCCTCGCCTGCCACTTCACAGCCCTGCTAGCGTGGAGAGCCATGTGAAGATTTTGCTAAGTCAGGCACGAAGCCCGGCTCATAACGACAATGAAAGCACAACTCTTTACAATCCCGAAAAATGTCACGTTGCAGGTGGCTTTTAAAGTCCCATTGCGGAACTCGAAAACATTTCCTCTGTTTTCCATTCAACAAAAGGCTCCCCCCGCCGGCACATATACACACATGTTCATACACACAAACCGCCGCCAAAAAGGGGGCTTTGCAAAGCACTTTTCACATAGTAAGAAATCAGAATACGAGCCAGTAGATGTGGGGCAGGGAGAAGCCCCCTTGCAGAACGGCTGCTGTCGGCTCCAAGAGCCCCGTTTTTCTGCTGTTCCTGAAAGAACAGGCGAATCCTGCGCTTAAGAGCAGACGCAGAAAAAAAATCAGTTTTATTTTAGGGGCTCAAAAGTGGCTTGCACGCTTCTCCGCCTCCTCCTTTAAGCCCCACAACCGCTCTAAGAGGTAGGTTAGGCTGAGGGAGGCAGTGACCGGCCCCCCAAGTTCATGCCCAATGAGCTTTGTGGCCAAGTGGGGGAATTTGAACTCTGGTCTCCCCCCCAGGATCTAGTCCAGCGCTCTAACCACTGCACCACGCTGCCTCTGGTCATTTGCCCCGGGTCACCCCTGCCCATCAACTTCGTCAGGTCCACTCTTGAGTATTACCAATGTTGGATTCAATTCTTTTTTCTTTTAAACAGCCCCCCCCCAAAAAAAATTCCTCCTCCTTTCCTGGACATTGGTTTCGAAGGAAAATCAGATTCACGGGGTGCTTGGCTTGCAAATGCTGCTCTTCTCGAAAAACAGGCAGCATTTTTCAAAATAAGTAAATAAAATAAAACAGCTCCGTTTCAATTACTATAGAGAAGAAATGATTATTTTCCTTCTCCCTCTCTCTGCAACCCTCTCCCCCCCCCCCCGCCGCCATCCGCCCTGGAACGATTGACAAATCAGCCTGACATATTTAGTGTGTTTTTAATGGGAGGAGGGAGGAGGGAGAGTCGTGGTGGTGGGGGGGTGGCATTGTTTAGTTTAGGAAGCATTCTATCCGTTGCCGGGCAACCGGCCCCTGGAAACGGGAGTGGACTGCGTCGCCCGGGGCAACCGTTGTTACTCAATAAACAATGCGGGGACCGGTGCAAACTCAGCCAGCGCTCCCGTTATTAATTGAACATCTGCATGTGCTTCTATCTCCCCCCCCCCAAACACACCCCCACGATTAAAACTGGAGGAAAGCAGATAGGACTTTGAGGCTGGAGTTCGGGAGCGATTATCTCGGTGCCCAGGCGGCTGGCTCAAATTGATAATATTGTTGAATCCTCAAATGCAGAAGTTCTCGTGTTGTTGTTCTTCCAAGGGATGTGGGGGGGGGGGCTTAAGCTCCTCCACACCCCCGTAATCCTGGGTGCCACCAGGGTGGTGGGGGAGATTAAGGCCCTTCCACGAGAGATCGCTGCTCCAAAACTGCTCCAAAACAAAACTTTTGCTCTGCCCTGCGAAAAGATGGGCAGGCCTGACCTGCAAGAACGGCAACTGCGATGCAAGAAATCTACCAGCCCCTCCCCAAAAAAACCAAATCTGAAGCAACCTGCAATAATTTCATCAACAGCCTCTTCTCAGAAGCATAAATACCAGGGAGCTGGGGCAGGAGGCACCGGAAAAAGACATAATGGTGCAGCACAAAAACCAAGCGGGGAGGCGTGTGGTTACATCCAGTGATCATTATTTATAGTATAAGGTAAAGGTAAAGGGACCCCTGACCATTAGGTCCCGTTGTGACCGACTCTGGGGTTGCGGCGCTCATCTCACTTTACTGGCTGAGGGAGCCGGCGTACAGCTTCTGGGTCATGTGGCCAGCAGGACTAAGCCGCTTCTGGCGAACCAGAGCAGCACATGGAAACGCCGTTTACCTTCCCGCCGGAGCGGTACCTATTTATCTACTTGCCCTGTTGTGCTTTTGAACTGCTAGGTGGGCAGGAGCAGGGACCGAGCAACGGGAGCTCACCCCGTGGCAGGGATTTGAACCGCCAACCTTCAGATCAGCAAGCCCTAGGCTCTGTGGTTTAACCCCCAGCGGCACCCGCATCCCTTATAATATGCAATACTATCTATCTATCATAACACGGGTACGAAACTTCAGAGGTGCCTTTAGTTCTGGGATCTTCTGGGAACATTTATGCTTCTCAAGGAGGGGAGGGGCCTACAGTGGTACCTCAGGTTAAGTACTTAATTCGTTCCGGAGGTCCGTACTTAACCTGAAACTGTTCTTAACCTGAAGCACCACTTTAGCTAATGGGGCCTCCCGCTGCTGCTGCCGCGCAGCCGGAGCACAATTTCTGTTCTCATCCTGAAGCAAAGTGCTTAACCTGAAGCACTATTTCTGGGTTAGCGGAGTCTGTAACCTGAAGAGTATGTAACCTGAAACGCATGTAACCGGAGGTACCACTGTATTAAAATGCACCTCCCTCCAAGAGAGAGAGAGAGAGAAGAAATAAGGGGTTTCTTGAAAGAGTTCTGCCATCAGACGCGAATCTCGAGTTTTCATCGCAAACCGTGAGTTTGCAGCCCTAGAATCTGCAAAGCGACTCTTGGCAAATGGTGCCTCTGAACATGGAAAGAGTAGATTCCCCCTCACCAGACTGCAAGAGGGCAGATGGATGCCTCTGGGGTAGATGGGTCTCAGAAGGTGGGGGCCGGATAGCACTGGACCCGGGTTTCAAAGAGCCCTTGGGCGAGGATTCCAGTACAGTGGTACCTCAGGTTAAGTACTTAATTCGTTCTGGAGGTCCATTCTTAACCTGAAACTGTTCTTAACCTGAAGCACCACTTTAGCTAATGGAGCCTCCTGCTGCCGCTGCACAATTTCTGTTCTCATCCTGAAGCAAAGTGCTTAACCCCAGGTACTATTTCTGGGTTAGCGGAGTCTATAACCTGAAGCGTATGTAACCCGAGGTACCACTGTATTCCCACTGAGTGATGGCGGTTTTCTGCTTCATTGGAGAAATCCGTCCTTCGTGGGTGGTTTTTAAGCAACTGCTACTATATGTTGGTGGGACGCGGGTGGCGCCGTGGGTTAAACCACAGAGCCTAGGACTTCCCGATCGGAAGGTCGGCGGTTCGAATCCCTGCGACGGGGTGAGCTCCCATTGCTCAGTCCCTGCTCCTGCCACCCTAGCAGTTTGAAAGCACGTTAAAGTGCAAGTAGATAAATAGGTACCGCTCCGGCGGGAAGGTAAACGGCATTTCCGTGCGCTGCTCTGGTTCGCCAGAAGCGGCTCAGTCCTGCTGGCCACATGACCCGGAAGCTGTCCGCCGGCTCCCTCGGCCAATAAAGCGAGATGAGCGCCGCAACCCCAGAGTCAGCCATGACTGGACCTAATGGTCAGGGGTCTCTTCACCTTTAAGATACAGTGGTACCTCGGGTTACATACGCTTCATGTTGCATACGCTTCAGGTTACAGACTCCGCTAACCCAGAAATAGTACCTCGGGTTAAGAACTTTGCTTCAGGATGAGAACAGAAATCGTGCTCCGGCGGCGCGGCAGCAGCAGGAGACTCCATGAGCTAAAGTGGTGCTTCAGGTTAAGAACAGTTTCAGGTCAAGAACGGACCTCCAGAATGAATTAAGTTCTTAACCGGAGGTACCACTGTATAACCCTGTCTAACATGGGACCACATCCCATTTTGCACCCCCCCAAAGTACATTCCAAGCCTGCCTTACACATTGCAAATTATTTCCATTAAAGAACACCACCTAGCTTGCTTTTAGATATGTGCTCAAGTCTCGTAAATGCATTTCCCCTCAAAACATACAACTGGCTGCCTTCGTCTGCCCCGGCTGCAACAAAACATGTCTTTCCTGCATCGGTCTCGATGACAAACGACGACTTGCGTCTAAACGTTCAAGACCTGTGTCCCTGTGTTGGAGAAATTGCTGAATCCGGCAGAAATCTAATCTGCTCATTACTCGAGAGGTGCAGATCGGTTTGTTTGCATCGGGATTCGCAGAGGTCCAAGTCTTTCTGGCATTTCCAAATCCCAGCTCAAGCAGTTGGGTGGGATGGCAAGGCAAGAGCCCCCACAAACCCACGTCAGAGGCTCTGTGCTTAAAGGCTAAACCGAGGAGAGGATACAAAGAGCGAGAGAAGGCCAAGGGATGTACAGTGGTGCCTCGCAAGACGAAATTAATTCGTTCCGCGAGTCTCTTTGTCTTGCGGTTTTTTCATCTTGCGAAGCACGGCTATTAGCGGATTAGCGCTATTAGCGGCTATTAGCGGCTTAGAAAAAGGGGGGGAGGGGAAAAACTCGCAAGAACTCGCAAGACGTTTCGTCTTGCAAAGCAAGCCCATAGGGAAATTCGTCTTGCGAAGCACCTCAAAAGACGGAAAACTCTTTCGTCTAGCAAGTTTTTCGTTTTGCGAGGCATTCGTCTTGCGGGGCACCACTGTAATCCGAACCCGCCCTTCCACAGCCAGACGCAAGCCGCCCACTCCCATCTCCCGGCCGAAACCCTTGATGATTCGAGTGAGCCTGCTGCCTGGGTGGAAAGGAAATCTCCACCATCTCTTATTGAAGCCCTGCAACACATTTCACCTCCACCAAGGGAGAAAAAGCCTGTAAGGGCACTGTAAGGGTTAGGGCACAGGTCACGTTATTTACCGTATTTTTCGCTCTATAAGACGTACCAGACCCCAAGACGCACCTAGTTTTTGGAGGAGGAAAACGGGGGGGGGGGGAATCTGAATTCCAGAAGCCAGAAGAGCAAGAGGGATCGCTGTGCGGTGAAAGCAGTGATCCCTCTTGCTGTTCTGGCTTCTGGGATAGCTGCGCAGCCTGCATTCGCTCCATAAGACGCACACACATTTCCCCTTACTTTTTAGGAGGGAAAAAGTGAGTCTTATAGAGCATAAAATACGGTAGTTGTTCCCCATCCAGTTCTAACTGTAGCTTCTTGTCCCACATAGACATTTCTCAGGAGACAGATGAGGTGATCAGGCACTCCCATTTCTTTGAGAACTTGCCATAGTTTGCTGCTGTCTATCTATCATAGTTATGCAACTGACAGCATTTCTTGACTACAGAAGGCTAGAGGATTCACATTATAATGGGGCTCAAACATACTGTCCTCTGTCGGCTCCTACATCCCCTCTGGAGGTTCCTAGATCCCCTGAATCTACAGTACTGACTTTTCAATTAGTAAAGCAGTCATAATTGCCGTTTTCAGTATCCCCCGTCTCCTTTCATTGTCTGAATATTAAAACAAAACAAAATTGTGTAAAGTAAATGGACTTCTAAGTCAAGGATGAGGAACCTGATGCCTCCCTCCTCCATTGTTATGTTGGACCCCAAAATCCCATCGGCCCCCAGTCTCAGGTCAGGGATGGCAGGATTTGTGTTCCATCTCCATCCCCCTCCCTCCCCGAGTCCTTGACCTGGAGCTTGCTGTCGTGTGTTCACAATCTTTTAGGTCTCCGCCTTATTAAAAACAAAACAAACCCACTGTGCTCACTTTCTCAGTCGCCAAGCCCTGGTTTTGTGAGGTTCCATCCCTGCCCCTCTGGCTGTGCCTGGTCCAGCTTGTGCCACTAAATTAGATGGATGGCGGCTAACAGATTAAGGTTGAATCCTGACAAGACAGAAGTACTGTTTTTGGGGGACAGGAGGCGGGCGGGTGTGGAGGATTCCCTGGTCCTGAATGGGGTCACTGTGCCCCTGAAGGACCAGGTGCGCAGCCTGGGAGTCATTTTGGATTCACAGCTGTCCATGGAGGCACAGGTCAAATCTGTGTCCAGGGCAGCTGTTTACCAGCTCCATCTGGTACGTAGGCTGAGACCCTACCTGCCCACGGACTGTCTCGCCAGAGTGGTGCATGCTCTGGTTATCTCCCGCTTGGACTACTGCAATGCGCTCTACGTGGGGCTACCTTTGAAGGTGACTCAGAAACTACAACTAATCCAGAATGCGGCAGCTAGACTGGTGACTGGGGGCGGCCGCCGAGACCATATAACACCGGTCTTGAAAGACCTACATTGGCTCCCAGTACGTTTCCAAGCACAATTCAAAGTGTTGGTGCTGACATTTAAAGCCCTAAACGGCCTCGGTCCAGTATACAGGGAACCAGGCAGAGGGCCTTCTTGGTAGTGGCGCCCGCCCTGTGGAACGCCCTTCCAGCAGATGTCAAAGCAATAAACAACTACCTGACATTCAGAAGACATCTTAAGGCAGCCCTGTTCAGGGAAGTTTTTAACGTGTGATATTTTACTGTATTTTTGCTTTCTATGGAAGCCGCCCAGAGTGGCTGGGGAGGCCCAGCCAGATGGGCGGGGTATAAATAAATTATTATTATTATTATTATTATTATTATTATTATTATTATTATTATAGATGAATTACACAAAGCAAATGAAATACCGTTAAAATCCCTGAAACGAGAAGCAGTTGACTAGAAATGTTATCTTATAGAATAAAACTAAATAACAAAAATCAAAAAGTTTAAGGAAAAAATTAGAAAAACCTAGAATTGAACAAAGCCTTAAACCTAGAATTGTACAAAGCCTTAACGGGCTGCCGGCTCCAAACCTCGTTTCACCGAACTATTTTTTGTTATTTAGTTTAATTCTATAAGATAATATTTCTAGTTGATTACTTCACGTTTCAGGGATTTTAAAGGTATTTCATTTGTTTTGTGTACTGTATTTTTCGCTCTATTGGACACAGTTTTTCCCCTCAAAAATTGAGGGGAAATGTGTGTGCGTCCTATGGAGTGAATGCAGGCTTGTTCCATAGCCGCACGCAACCCCTCCGGCAGGGAGAGGCTGCACGGGGCTATGGCTTCTTTAGCTCCATGCAGCCTCTCCCGGCAGGGAGAGATTGCGCGGGGCTAAAGAGGAAGCCAAAGCAGCGAGCGGGATCCATCCCGCTCACTGCCTTGGCTTGGCTTGTACGCGCAACTCCTCCGGCAGGGAGAGGTTGTGCGCAGCCTGTACACTGTTCTTTGGGGCTGGGGGGGGGGAGAGATTTTTTTAATTGATTTCCCCGTCTAAAAACTAGGTGCGCCCTATGGTTCGGTGCGCCCTATGGAGCAAAAAATACGGTAATTGGTTCAAAATTGGGAAAGGAGTACGGCAAGGCTGTATATTGTCTCCCTGCTTATTTAACTTATATGCAGAATTTATCATGTGAAAGGCTGGATTGGAAGAATCCTAAACCGGAATTAAGATTGCTGGAAGAAATATCAACAACCTCAGATATGCAGATGACCCAACTTTGATGGCAGAAAGTGAGGAGGAATTAAAGAACCTCTTAATGAGGGTGAAAGTGGAGAGCGCAAATATGGTCTGAAGCTCAACATCGAAAAAACTAAGATCATGGCCACTGGTCCCATCACCTCTTGGCAAATAGAAGGGGAAGAAATGGAGGCAGTGAGAGATTTTACTTTCTTGGGCTCCATGATCACTGCAGATGGTGACAGCAGTCACGAAATTAAGAGACGTCTGCTCCTTGGGAGAAAAGCGATGACAAACCTAGACAGCATCTTAAAAAGCAGAGACATCACCTTGCCGACAAAGGTCCGTATAGTTAAAGCTATGGTTTTCCCAGTAGTGATGTGTGGAAGTGAGAGCTGGACCATAAAGAAGGCTGATCACCAAAGAATTGATGCTTTTGAATTATGGTGCTGGAGGATACTCTGGAGAGTCCCATGGACTGCAAGAAGATCAAACCTCTCCATTCTGAAGGAAATCTGCCCTGAGTGCTCACTGGAAGGACAGATCCTGAAGCTGAGGCTCCAGTACTTTGGCCACCTCATGAGAAGAGAAGACTCCCTGGAAAAGACCCTGGTGTTGGGAAAGATTGAGGGCACAAGGAGAAGGGGACGACAGAGGACGAGGTGGTTGGACAGTGTTCTCGAAGCTAATAACATGAGTTTGATCAAACCGCGGGAGGCAGTGGAAGACAGGAGCGCCTGGCATGCTCTGGTCCGGGGGGGGGGGTCACGAAGAGGCGGACACGACTAAACAACTCAACAACAACAACAAGAAGCATTGAGGGCACAGGCTGAATGAAGTACAGTGTCCTGGGGGGTTAGAATTTTTGGCTAAAACCTTACCGAGGATTCATATCTCTTACTCATGATCTTGAGATGGGCTCTGTCTCTCAGCATGACCTACACCTTAAGGTTGTTGTGCAGGTAAAATGGGAGGCAAACATTACACTCACCACCACCTCCAGCTCTTTTGAAGGAAGGGCAAGATAAAGGCATAATTTAATCAATGACGTTTTCAGGCGTCTCATGCTTGGCAAGCAAGGATACCAACTTTATATGGTGAACAGATTGCGAAAGAAAACGAAGGAGGAGACTGAAAGAAAATGACTTAAGTGTAAACAATGGACACTAGGTCTTTAATTTATCAGCAATATGATTAACTATCACTGTTTATATTTCTTAATCGCTTTCCTCACAGAGTTACCCAAAGCAACTTACGTTAAAACCAATTAAGAACACCCAGCAGCAATGTAAAAACGCAGATAAACAGGATAAAACAAAAACAAATTCAGGACTTAATAGATGCCTGGTTCCTCAAAACTGATGACAACGAAACTGGGAAGAACGTTCCACAAGTGTCGGGGGGGGGCACTGAAAAGGCCTGAATCTGAATGAAATGAGAATTACAAGATCATATGAAAGAGCACAGGCAGTCAAGACAGCTCTGGAACCTGTTTCTAAAGAGCAGTGCTTTTTGCATGTTGCACATGAAAAAAACCCTAAAGACAGGTGTGCGCTGGGCCAGGTGCAGAAACCCTCCCCGTGAAGAAAACCTGTACACACGCAGGATTCAAAGGTCTCTGCTAGCAGGCTCCTCTCATTTCAGAAGTTTGCTTGCGATCCTAAGAGCACTCGCAGGCTCCCGGTTTTTCAAACTGGCCCACCAAGGCAGAGATCAGTTCTCTCTGGCAATTTTTTCTTTTCCATTAATAGATCTGTGCTTTGGTACCCCTACGAAACAGGGTAGGGCTGCCTGTGCCCCGTCGGAGTTGGTGAGGGCCGGTGCAAGTTGAAATCCTGGAGAGAAACTGGTTCCTCATCCATGATGAGGAAAGGAATGAGAGGAACGAACCCCCTTTTCATTTGTGCTCCTCTCCAAAACAAAATCCAAACTATGTTTCCCTCGCTTTCCCTCCATCCCACTGTAAGTTTTTGAAGGGGAAAAACAATGTCTGGGAAGATGATGCTTCGGGAGGGAGCGCAAGCAAGGTAAATTAGGTCGTTTCTTAATAAAATGCAAGCAGAATCTTTTTCCTACCCACCCTGCCCTTGGAGGTCCCATTCCTAATAAATAATAATATGTAAAATCAAGCAGATGATGGGAGACTCTTAGCAATTGCGGAGAGATGAGCGCCGCAACCCCAGAGTCGGCCACGAATGGACCTATGGTCAGGGGTCCCTTTACCTTTTAACACCCTTGGAAAATCAGCAGCCCCCCCCCCCCCGTAATGGCACAGAGGCCTGCCACACAAGCTTAGAACTCCTTTAA
>NC_138516.1:6991813-7091215 GCF_964252035.2 Podarcis erhardii | reverse complement strand
TGCTGTTCTAGAAGAGAACATGCAAGTTTACCTAAATGCATTTGGCAGCAAATGTTCCTTTAACCGGGTAACATCCCTGCTGAAATCTCTTCCGTTTATGCAACTTGATAAAGGCATGGAGGCAACAGTCTGCTCCTCAGCAACTCATATAGCCTCCCTCTGGACTTGGGAGATTCCATTTCACCATCATGGCTAAAATGCCACCGATAGATCTGATACCTCGGTCGGTTGAAGCGTGGTGCTGCAAACACCCAAGGTTGCAGGTTCGATCCCGGCCTTTGTATGTGTGTTTCTGAAACTATTTATTTCTACCTTGCTTTCCATTTAAAAATAAGACCTTCTGCTTTTGGAAGACTGACCCCTTAAGCCATGGCATCACTTCATAAAGATGTACGCAGCTCATGAAAATGGCATGGAGATTCGGCTTCACTCTCAGTGACCAACTTGTGCCTGGGCTGTTTGCAGGTGAGGGCCAAAATGCTATCAAACTCTCTGGATCAGGCAGACCGGAAGACGTTAAGTCCTGCCAATGAGATTTATGAACTGGGAAGTTCAGATTACTTAGCATCATTCTGTACGAAAGACCTTAGATCTGAGCTCTGCGACAGCTCAGATAACTTGTCAATGTTCTGCTTGCAGTACCTTAGTTCTGAGCAACAGCAGCTCAGATTATTTAAGCCAGGTTTGCATTTACGAAGGGAACAGAAATCTCATCAAGGATTCTGATTTAACGTAGAAACCAAAGCTCTGTATTTATTTGATTTCTTGCCAGCCCTTTCACATAAGGGCAAGTGACAACAATATATCTGATTTCATTCCTATCGATCCAGGGCAACCCAAACTTGAAAAAGCCAGCTGCTTTGCTGATGTGAATTTGGGCTAAGGTCCACTCCAAGTCGAGGCGCCGAGAGATACGGCAGAACAATTAGAGGGCAGGCTCAAAGTGTCCCAGCACAAGGACGGAAAGGAAGACATGGTTTTGCGTATCCGAAATACAATCTCAAGTCAGGAGAGGTTCTGCTCTCCAAGCAGCAAGCCCTGACACGCCAGCCAGACTGAAATCAACTCCAGAAGGAATGTTAGCCAGACTTTAACTGCGCTGGCATTTGAGACTTGAGAGGGGAGGGGACGTTTTAAATATATCTTGGCAGCCATCGGAGAGAAACTCTTCGCTGAATAGGAAGATAAAGCCAGCCCACCCCGCTGCATATCTTGCCGCTTGTAAAATGCCATTGGGTCTGGAGTAGATTTGACGACGGAGGAGCCTGAAGACTGAAATGTTTAATCAATGAGTTCTGAAAGGAGGGCAGAGCTATTAAAGTTTTGTAAATTCCTCCCCCGCTTTCCCTCTCCTGCCCTGCAAACGGCAGCAAAAGAAAGTGGTTTTATTTACCGTATTTTTCGCTCTATAAGGCGTACCAGGCCACAGAAAGACGCACCTAGCTTTTGGAGGAGGAAAACAAGAAAAAAAAATATTCTGAATCTCAGAAGCCAGAACAGCAAGAGGGATCGCTGCGCAGCGAAAGCAGCAATCCCTCTTGCTGTTCTGGCTTCTGGGATAGCTGCGCAGCCTGCATTCGCTCCATAAGACGCACACACATTTCCCCTTACTTTTTAGGAGGGGAAAAGTGAGTCTTATAGAGCAAAAAATACGGTATTTCACACACGCAGGTTTGACCTCCGGTGCAAACTCCAAAATTCGCACCAAGGAAGTAGTTTTATGCTCGCTGAATAATTCATCGTGTTTCTACGCTTTGTGACTTTTAGAAGGAAATGGCATTTTCTGGCAAGCAGCGCCGGGATGCCGACGATAGCTACTAACGCAATTTGTAATCCAGGGTATAGCAGGCTGCAAATGTCTCAGTTAAGTAGACCCTGCAAGTTGCTTCATATCCCTCAAAAGCAGGGATGGCTAGGGGGGGCGGATAAATTCTAATAATTTGAAGCAGTCACCCAGGAATTTGAAACATTCATTCAGGCCTGCAGCTTGGAAATCTGGCGATGGCGCCTAGGAATTTGAAAGGTTTTTTTCTCTTTCCTCCTCCCCATTCGTCCCTGATGAAGGAGAACGATAATTGGACATTTTGTGCGATGCTTATATCTGTGTAAGTCGATTGCTATGGAAACGACCTGGTTCTTACCCTGTTACTGCAAAGGTTTAAACTCCATGACGCTAACTAGAATTTCTCTTGGATTCTGCTTAGCCTTACCTCGCCTTGCATTAAAACTGTCAGAATGTTTTGAGAAGCAGGAATCAGATCTGCAAAGGAACTTAAACATATAAGCAAGAGAACCAGTTTGTGGGGGGAACTGATTCAGTTTGATCTTTAATATATATTTAATAAAACTTTAATATTCAACAAGGAACTATAAATCAGTAAACGCAACACAACCTCTGCTCCCAATCCTATACACCTCCAGGTCAGCCACGACCCCTGATTGCCGCAAGCAAAGAGAAACGAGAGGAGATAACTCGAGGCAAGTGAGCCAAGCCATACACAATTTTGTGGAAATAAAGCTGTTCTTCTGGATCGCTCCAGCTGGAATTAACTAAACAAGGCACACAGACTAGAGAGCATTACGATTCCAGACCTGCAAAAGTGTTTGGGTTGTCGTGGCCGTTGCTTTTGTAAACGACAGAGCAGTTTTTAGGCTGTTTATAAATAAATGGGTGGAAAGTTTATCGGAGGATTATTGGAGAAAGCGAGGGGAAAAGACTGAAAGTAAAAGTTAAAGGAACACAACTCTTTCTTCAGTTTTTCTTTTCCGAAGTTGCTGGCTTTGAAGCTCTTTTCGATATTTTGCAAACCACTTTGGGAAACCTTATACCCGAAAAGCAGGGGTGGCAAAGATTTAAAATAGAGATGGCAGCTGTAAAGAACGGGACAGAATAAAAGACGAGATCAAAGAGAAATCACAGTGGCCGACATCCACGGAGAGCATTTTTTTTTTTTGCAATGCTGGTTGCTGAACTGTTGTTGCGAAGGAAAAGCAATTACTGACAGGTGTGAGGTGTGTGTGTCTAGCCTTGCCAAAGAGTGGCCTCCCCATAGCTCACGACAGACCTTCACTTAATCTGGATTTCGTGGGGCCACCATTTATTTATTTATTGCAGTTTCCTGGGGTTTCACGTCTCTGCCGCATTTGCCCTCCCTCCTCCAAAAAATGAATAAATAAAATAAAAGTACAGCCAACTTCTTACTGCACTCATCTGGAATTGCCTAAGATTCCACACACACACACACACCAATCCGGAGTCACACCAAATCGGAGTCGTTGCTGCAGAAGCGGGTGGCTCTGGAGCGCCGCCGAACCTGAATCGCTCTCTTTCCTCTTGCAGTTTGGTGGCCGAGCGCACGGACTGCATGCAGGAGGTTCCAGGTTCGAGTCCAGGACGCTGCCAGCCAGTGCAGGCAATTCTGAGCCTCAGGTGGAGAAATGGAGCTCTTGTTCTGCACCGATCGGCTTCCTCTAGTTGCAAACTGCACCTTCCTGCCCTTTTCTTTGAGTCCAGAGTTGCCAGGGGGCAACCTGGCTCCCCGTTAGCGCCCCGTTTCGCCCCTCACTCTGCCCTCCCCCCGAATCCGGAGTCACTCCGAATTAAAAGCGCATCTTTACAACAGAACAGAGCGCCACTCCGCCCGGCGCTCATCCGAAACCAGACTCACTCCAGTTTCCCTTTCGCAGGAACGACAAGAAACTTTCCCCGAAGTTCCCTGCCCTCCAAACTCGACGTCACTCCGGATTCGCTGCAAGGGTCACCCCCTGCCCTCCGGGTCCCCCGCACTTTCCTCCCCCCCCCTCTCTCTCTAGCGCGCGCGCACGGCCACCCCCAACTCCCACCCCCCAGCTAACCCACCCCTCTCCGCCTCCCGATCCGGAGTCACTCCGGATTCCCCCCCCCCGGCCCTCCGGCGCTCGCCTCCTCGCGAAACTCGTCACCGCGGCGTCACTCCGGCTCCTCCTTCCCGCCCGGGGAGAGCTCTCCCTCCCCACCCACCCCGCTAATCCGGAGTGACTCCGGAGTAGAACCGGAGCGAGGGGAAAAAGGCGCCGTCCCTCCCCGGGCAGGCTTACCTGGGTGGCTCCCCGGCGCCTCCAGGCTCCCCTCAGGGCTGCGCGGGGCTCCGGCGGCGGCGGCGGCGGTCCGGGCGGCGTGAGGCGGCGGCGGCGGCGGCGGCGGCTCCCGTTGGCAAGTAACCGTCTCCAGGGCTACAGTCACTATGGCGCCTCCTCGCGCGGGGTTTCGAGGCAACTGTTGCTAGCCTCCCGCGTGACGTCGGCGCCCGGGCCACGCCCACGCCTCCTCGCGCCCCGCCCTCCCGCGTGACGTCGGCGCCCGGGCCCCGCCCACGCCTCCCGAGCCCCGCCCTCCCGCGTGACGTCGGCGCCCGGGCCCCGCCCGCGCCTCCAGAGCCCCGCCCTCCCGCGTGACGTCGGCGCCCCGGCCCCGCCCACGCCTCCTCGCGCCCCGCCCCCCGCGTGACGCCGGCGCCCGGGCCCCGCCCACGCCTCCTCGCGCCCCGCCCTCCCGCGTGACGTCGGCGCCCGGGCCCCGCCCACGCCTCCTCGCGCCCCGCCCCCCGCGTGACGTCCGCGCCCCGGCCCCGCCCACGCCTCCTCGCGCCCCGCCCCCCGCGTGACGTCGGCGCCTCCTCGAGCCCCG
This sequence comes from Podarcis erhardii, assembly GCF_964252035.2. Classification (NCBI taxonomy): domain Eukaryota; kingdom Metazoa; phylum Chordata; class Lepidosauria; order Squamata; family Lacertidae; genus Podarcis; species Podarcis erhardii. Next base: position 7,086,549 of record NC_138516.1, on the reverse strand, counting down.
CCCTCTCGAGGCCGCGGAGGGCGGCTAGCTTGCCGCGTGACGTCGGCGCCCGGGCCCCGCCCACGCCCCCCGAGCCCCGCCCTCCCACGTGACGTCGGCGCCCGCGCCCCGCCCTCTCGAGGCCGCGGAGGGCGGAGCTAGCCTCCCGCGTGACGTCGGCGCCCGGGCCACGCCCACGCCTCCCGAGCCCCGCCCTCTCTTTTTTTAAAAAATAATATTTATTCCAAAATTTAAAAGTTACAAAAAGAAAACAAGAACAATACCAAATACAAAGAAAAAAAAAATAAAACAACAACAGATACACAAGAAAAAATAAAAATACATTCCCCGCCCTCGCGCCCCGCCCTCTCTCTTTTTTTTTTTAAAACGTTTTTATTGCATTTTCAGTTTACAGAAGAAAAAAGAAGAAAAATAAATAATACTCCAACTTTCAAAATACATTTTTAGATTGTTAGCTGGACTTCCCCACACCTCCCTCACCCTGCATTCTTTACAATAAAACATATCAGCAAATTATTACCTTGTTTCGTATCTTATGTATATCTTTCAAAATATTTCACTTCTAATTTTAAGGTGCCTTCTATCTGATATTTGTGCCTTAAAATAAAAAATATAATAACCTTAAATTTCAACTTTTTCTTAAGTGTAACTTATCTTCCTATTTTCTCGATCTAGTTGCAGGAGCTAAGTTCCAAAACATGCAGATTCTTAACATTCATATAGCTTGTATTGTTTTTGCAAATAGTCCTTAAATTTTTTCCAATCTTCTTCCGTTGTCTCTTCATCCAAATCCCGGATTCTGCCAGTCATTTCGGCCAATTCCATATAGTCCATCACGCCCCGCCCTCTCGAGGCCGCTAGCTTGGCGCGTGACGTCGGCGCCCGAGCCACGCCCACGCCACCTCGCGCCCCGCCCTCTCGAGGCCGCGGAGGGCGGAGCTAGCCTCCCGCGTGACGTCGGCGCCCGAGCCACGCCCACGCCTCCTCATGCCCCGCCCTCTCGAGGCCGCGTTGGGCGGAGCTAGCCTCCCGCGTGACGTCGGCGCCCGGGCCCCGCCCACGCCTCCTCATGCCCCGCCCTCTCGAGGCCGCGGAGGGCGGAGCTAGCCTCCCGCGCGACGTCGGCGCCCGAGCCACGCCCACGCCTCCTCAAGCCCCGCCCTCTCTCTTTTTTTAAAATAATTTTTATTCCAAAATTTAAAAGTTACAAAAAGAAAACAAGAACAATACCAAATACAAAGAAAAAAAAATACAACAACAACAGATACACAAGAAAAAATAAAAATACATTCCCTTAAAAAACAAAAAAAGAAAAAAAAACAATATTAAACCTTTATATAACTTTTTTTTCCTTTACTTCTTTCCTTGACCTCCTCACATCTCCCAGTTTTGTATTCTAGTTCAAATCATTGTTTCAGCACATCCTTCCAACCTAATTTCCATTTAAGTAATTTAATTTAATATGTTAAATTTTAACGTCCTCTCTTTCGTCAATTTCATCAACTCATTTTTACTTAATCCATTATATCATTTCTACCAAAACCACCTAACTTTCTTTTTCCAACATCTTTCTAACATTCCTTAATTTTACAATATTTTTGAAGATATACTTTAATTTTTTTTCCAATCTTCTTCCACCGACTCTTCCCCTTGGTCCCGGATTCGGCCAGTCATCTCAGCCAAGCCGCGGCGGCCAATGGGAGCGGCGCTGCTCGGGGAGGAGGAGGAGGAGGAACGGGGAGGGGCGGCGGGCTCCTGAGCGCGTGCAGAGCGCCTTAAGACCCCGCCGCCTGCCAACCGCTTCCACGCTATTTATTTCGTTTCCTTTTCTCCACCTACCCTCCCGTCCCTTCCAGGCTTTTGGCTTTATTTCCTCCCCTACTTTCCATGCTATGTTGTTGTTTAGTGGTGTCCGACTCTTCGTGACCCCCTGGACCAGAGCACACCAGGCCCTCCTGTCTTCCACTGCCTCCCGCAGTTTGGTCAAACTCATGCTGGTAGTCAAAACAAAACAAATTCCTTCCAGTAGCACCTTAAAGACCAACTAAGTCAGTTCTTGGTATGAGCTTTCGTGTGCATGCACACTTCTTCAGATACCATGCACACGAAAGCTCATACCAAGCATGTTCATGCACAAGCATGCACAAGCTTGTTCTTCAGCATGTTCTTCATGCACACGAAAAGCTCATACCAAGAACGAAAGCTCATACCAAGAACTGACTTAGTTGGTCTTTAAGGTGCTACTGGAAGGAATTTGTTTTGTTTTGACTATGGCAGACCAACACGGCTACCTCTCATGCTGGTAGCTTCGAGAACACTGTCCCACCATCTCGTCCTCTGTCGTCCCCTTCTCCTTGTGCTCTCCATCTTTCCCAACATCAGGGTCTTTTCCAGGGAGTCTTCTCTTCTCATGAGGGGGCCAAAGTACTGGAGCCTCAGCTTCAGGATCTGTCCTTCCAGTGAGCACTCAGGGCTGATTTCCTTCAGAATGGAGAGGTTGGATCTTCTTGCAGTCCATGGGACTCTCAAGAGTCTCCTCCAGCACCAGAATTCAAAAGCATCCATTCTTCGGCAATCAGCCTTCTTTATGGTCCAGCTCTCACTTCCATACATCACTACTGGGAAAACCAGAGCTTGAACTGTTGTTGTTTAGTTTGTTTAGTCATGTCCGACTCTTCGTGACCCCATGGACCAGAGAATGCCAAGCCCTCCTGTCCTCCACTGCCTCCCGCGTGTAACCAAGGGAAAAATAGAAAACATTTTACCTCTTCTCATGCTTATAATTATTTACACCTCTATAAAGCAATTTTATCCTATCTTATGGCCTCTCCAACCCTCCCCTACCTTCCATGCTTTTTATTTTATTTTATATTATTTCCTGTCCCACCATCCCCTACCTACCACGCTATTTATTTGTGTTATTTCCAGAATACTGAAAAAGGTAGCCCCACCTTGTGCCGGACAACCCACAATAAATGAGATACGCCCACAAAGGCAATTGGCTACAACAGCTATAGAGAAAGCCTCCACATTCAGAGGCACTCTACCCCTGAAAGCCATAGGAGAGGGGGAAGAATGCAAGGATAAAGGGGAAAAACCTGGAGTTTTATTGGACATTTGAAAGAGGGGCTTTAGGCAACGTATTTAATTTCCTGTACAGAGTCAAGGCATTGTGGGAATTAATATTGCAGCTGGGCCAAAGTGCTTCGCATTGCTCAGGGCATCAAGACCACAAAGCTGGAGGCTTGCGCATGAACAGGAAGGAAGGAAGGCTGGATTAGTCAAGAGCGCAACTCGCTGAGCCGGCATGTAGCTTACGGGGCAGACATTGTCAGCTGCAGCAAAAAGCAAGACCCTTAAGTCCTCTAAAAAAAAAAAGATCAATGCATTTATTATAGCTTAAACTTTGCAAATCAGAGCATTTGCCTTTATCTGTGGCCCTGGAAATAATTGCATTAAATCATCCCATGCGCTCTGCCATGGGTAGGCAAACTAAAGTCCGGGGGCCAGATCCGGCCCAATCACCGTCTAAATCCAGCCCGCGAACGGTCTAGGAATCAGCATGTTTTTACATGGGTAGACTGTCCTTTTATTTCAAATGCATCTCTGGGTTATTTGTGGGGCATAGGAATTCATTCATATCCCCCCCCAAAAAATATAGTCCAGCCCCCTACAAGGTCTGAGGGACAGTGGACCAGCCCCCTGCTGAAAAAGTTTGCTGACCCCTGCTCTTTGTGAATCAAGACTGCGAGGGAGCAGCTGAAAGCGAGGGAGTTGCTTTGTGTGTGAATGTCTGCCAGTGTGTGTTTGATGGATATAAATTGGGATTTTTCTGTGTCTGTACTCACTGGTACACCCCGCGACGGGGTGAGCTCCCGTTGCTTGGTACCTGCTCCTGCCCACCTAGCAGTTCGAAAGCACACCAGTGCAAGTAGATAAATAGGTACCGCTCCGGCGGGAAGGGAAACGGCGTTTCCGTGCGCTGCTCTGGTTCGCCAGAAGCGGCATAGTCATGCTGGCCACATGACCCAGAAGCTGTACTCCGGCTCCCTCGGCCAAAAAAGCGAGATGAGCGCCGCAACCCCAGAGCCGGCCACGACTGGACCTAACGGTCAGGGGTCCCCTTACCTTTACTCACTGGTACAAAGTAAAGTCTCCTCTTTTTCTTCCGCAAATGGCAGCCATTTTGCATTGGCACCCATAGTATTTTTCTCCATTCATTATAGACGAGCACCAAAACAACAACAGAAAGGACTTGAGCGATTTACTATGCGTTTTTGGAAAGCAGCGCGCTTGGACATCTCTTGAAATGCCACCACCAAACCTGGCGAGAGGCAGGGGGAACGGACGGCAGTTCTCATCGATGTTTGGATGGGGTGACAAATTAGGTGCCGTTTCAAATTAAGATGGTCATCCGAAACATGACTTGAATACGACTTATGTTTGATTTTTGGCACAACGGGTCCGAATTGCGCCAATTTTGAACTCGGCAGAACGGATCCTCATGGAATTTGTGTTGACGTTGATCCAGTGGCCGCCATCCTGAATCAAGATGGTGGACCAAAACATGTGCTTGGTGCAACTTTGACCAGTTCTTGGCATGACAGGCCCCAACTGTGCCAACATGTAGGCCTCTAAAGATATCCCCACACATTTTGACATCACCGCGCCCATTTTAGGTCCAAACTGCACCGATTTGGAGGATTCTGAAGGTGTGCTTTCCCCAGTTTGACATGATGGGTCGCAATTGTGTCGTTTTTGGATGTTTCCTAAGATATTGTTGCCCAAGTTGCCACAACGGCTCCCAAGATGGAGGCAGTGGTCTTTGTCCACGTTTGGATGCCATTTTGAATCAAGATGGCGGACCTAAACTTGACTTTGGCCCAGCTTGGTGTGACAAGCTATTTGTGTTCTGCGCTGTAACATAGAAGTTCTCTGGTCAGCTTAAGGGAAGTAAAGCTATTTAAATAGCCAATTAAAACTCTCCACACCCACAATGCAGCAAACGTTTCATTTTTTTTAAAAAAGGCCCTGACAACTTAAGTCCAAGGTGTTTGCCTACTAAGAAGCAGTATCCTTTAAAACCGGAGAAGAAATACTAAGGAGCAGTATTATTTAGGAGGAGAATGAAAAGGGAAAAACAAAGGCCAAGACTTGAGATATTCGGAAATTTTATTAAACACTCATTCCAACAGGGCAGGAGAGGTGTACATAAATGTTGGCTCATAGTAAACATTGTCTTTTTTTGAGGGGGTACAAAAGGACCCTCGCCTGCCCCGATATTTTAACCCCAATACATTCAATTGCAAACATGATTTAACCACAACACCAAATACTCAGTGCCATTTACATTCCGGAAGTATTTTCTTTGGACATCCTCGCTTTACCCCTAAATACCTCCCTCTATCCCTGCAGGGGCAAATCTCTCTCTAAAAAAAGAAAACAAAACCCAAACACCCTACAACAATACCCCCACAGGCTATTTCTCAACTCTGCAGCACACCAGAACATATTGTGTCTCTCCATGACAAGGTTTAACAGCTTCAGCATAAACAAGAGGCATTGGGGAGCAAATATCTCCCAGAATTATTTTGCTGTGGGTAGGTCTTACATCTGTAGTCAAGGTAGCAAAGTACAGGCAAAAAGGAGAGGGGAGGAAAACTATAAAATAACAGGAACCAGCCCCAGAAAGCTACACAGATGTTCTCCCAGCCTTGCAAAGCTTGTGGCATGATTGAATGGGCACAACTTTCAGATAAGAGTTTTAGAGTCCATTCTTGCATGCCAGGGAGTCCCATGTGCTCATTTCCCCCAGAGGGCAAAAAGCATGTTCACAGACAAGGATTTTCCAACGTCCCACCACCTTCAAACTTTCCCTCGGTGGCGCAGGAGGAACCGCTAAAATCTGGTTGCCAGGAGGACAGGGGAAACATTCGTAAGAGTCGCTGCTGCCTGTGTTTCTGCGAAAAAGGCTCCACGCAAACGGACGCTACAGCCGAGCCTCACCAAGTGAACAGACTCCAAAGTATAAATAATAATAATAATAATAATAATAATAATAAGGATTTTAGTGAGTGCACCGGATTTCCTTTTATCCACACGTGAAAGACATCTGTGGTTGTTTCTCGGTGGGTCGTGGGTCTCTGTGGGAGAGGGTGGGGGAAAGATCACACAACTATAAAGTTGTGCCGCTTTTCACCAACGAAGAAAGGAAGTCGGTTCAGTGGGGAGATGGTTTCACTGCAACTCCCGCCAGCCGCTTGCTAGAATAGAATTCTGTTTAGACGATGCTGCCAGTCTAAACCGCATGGTTCCCGCCCCCCCTGCAAGGCACAGTTAGGGGACATAAAACCACACTTTCTGTACATTCAGTTTCAAGAAAGGGTGAGGGTGGGTTGTGAAAGACACAGAGGTGGCAGAAAAGGTCGAGGCACATTGCCCGGGTGCAAAACTACAGGAGCAGGCTGGAGCCCTGTGCCAAAATTGGGTTCCTAAACCAAGCCCAAGGGGGGGGGGGAGAGACAGAAAAGTAGCAAAGGACACTGGTGTTTTGCAGCTGAAAAACTTGGCTTTCGAAGGGGTGGGTGGGACAGGGAGCAACTGGCGAGGAGAGAAACCAAGCTGAATTTGGGGAGCTGCCTTTATTGAAACCTCGCTTCTCAATAAGGGTAGAGGAAAGAGGAGCGAGAGACGGTGGCGCTTCTCTTTCCATATGAAGACGGTCCGTGCAGCGAAGATTGGATAGTATGCATTCCTCCGGCGATCGTTAGGTGCTCGTTTAGTCCGCGTAAAGCTGGTCTATTTGCTGTTTGTACATCTTGGCGACCACGGGCCTCTTTAGTTTCATCGTGGGGCCTGGAAACAAGAGAGGATATGTTAGGATATGTCCAGGAAGGCTGGAGAAAACACGAGGCTTCTCTGAAGGAAGTCCAGGTTTGATTCCTGGCACCGTCTCCAAGGAGCTTCCTGGATAGCTCAGGTGGTTCAAATTGTTGCTGATAAGGCCAAGGTTGCAAAGGGACGCAGATGGCACTGTGGGTTAAACCACAGAGCCTAGGACTTGCCGATCAGAAGGTCGGCGGTTCGAATCCCCGCAATGACGGGGTGAGCTCCCGTTGCTCGGTCCCTTCTTCTGCCAACCTAGCAGTTCAAAAGCACATCAAAATACAAGTAGATAAATAGGTACCGCTCCAGCGGGAAGGTAAACGGCGTTTCCGTGCGCTGCTCTGGTTCGCCAGAAGCGGCGTAGTCCTGCTGGCCACATGACCCGGAAGCTGTACGCCGGCTCCCTCGGCCAGTAAAGCGAGATGAGCACCGCAACCCCAGAGTCATCCGCGATCGGACCTAACGGTCAGCGGTCCCTCTACCTTTTTTAAGGCCAAGGTTGCAGGTTCGATCCCCGGAAGGGACAAGCTTGCATATTTCTGGGGGTTGGACTGGATGATCCTGAGGGATCCTGAAGGTCCCGTTTTAAACCCTGGGCAGTGGCTGCTACTCAGTGCAGACCAGAGGCTGCCAACCCCCCTCCACCCAAAAACTACTTGGAAATTTTGCCAATGCCTCTTGGCGGACCATTCCTTCATTTACCCATTGCAGAATTTTTAACCTTCTGTATGGTTTTTTCATAGTATCACGGCGCTGGAAGGGACCCCTAAGGGTAATCCAATCCAGCCCCTGCAAGGCAAAATGGCAACTAAAAATTTATTTACGCATGCAACAGCAGCAGCCATGTGCAGAACTGGAAAGAAGAGAAAACACCAATGTAATGGTTTTGAGGGGGGTTACTTGTGTGTAAATTGCCTTCAGTTTAGTTAGATTGTTTGCTCAACCATGCTTAGGCTCACAGCTCGCCCTCCGTGACCTGTTAGTCACTTGCAGAATCCGTCAGTGGGCGTTTCTTGAATCTCTTCCAGCATAAAAGCTGTTTGACCCCAAGTCTCCTCCTATGTTCTCTGCGCGGAACGCGTCTGCGCAAGTAAGGGGACGGCAAGGGCGTGCCAGCACTCTCTCCGCTGGTTTCGGTGGAAGGGTCTTGGAGCCCTGACACCGGTTCCTCCATCTCCCTCTCCTCTCTATTGGTGTCATGCTGAATTCCTTCCCCCCCGACTGGTTCCCTCTCCGGCATCGCTCTGGAGCCCTGCCTCCGCTTCTCGCCCTGATGTCAGTTCCCTGACAACCAACAAAAGAAGAATGGATTTTAAAGCGAAAACTACAGAGCATAAATAAGAAACCAACACGATGGACTACGCATGGAAGAATGAAAGCCCCTTTTGGAATATCTGAAAAAATACAATTAATCAGATGGAATCGTGAGCAGGATTTGAAATAGTGATACCATATGAAATAAGAGGGATATTTCTTAGGGGAAATGTTTATAAGAAGGCAGGATGTAAATGGGATGGGAGGTAAAAAGTAATAAAGGTAAAGGACCCCTGGGCAGTTAAGTCCAGTCAAAGGCGACTGTGGGGTTGCGGCGCTCATTTCGCTTGCAGGCCGAGGGAGCCGGCGTTTGTCCGCAGACAGCTTTCCGGGTCATGTGTCCAGCAGGACTAAACCGCTTCTGGCGCACGGGACACCATGACGGAAACCAGAGTGCATGGAAACACCGTTTACCTTCCTGTCACAGCGGTACCTATTTATCTACTTGCACTGGCGTGCTTTTGAACTGCTCAGGGGTCAGCAAACTTTTTCAGCAGGGGGCCGGTCCACTGTCCCTCAAACCTTGTGGGGGGCTGGACTATTTTTTTTTTTTGAGGGGGGGGGGAATGAACAAATTCCTATGCCCCACAAATAACCCAAAGATGCATTTTCAATAAAAGCACACTTTCTACTCATGTAAAAACATCAGGCAGGCCCCACAAATAACCCAGAGGTGCATTTTAAATCAAAGGACACATTCTACTCATGTAAAAACATGCAGATTCCCGGACCGTCTGCAGGCTGGATTTAGAAGGCTACTGGACCGGATCTGGCCCCCAGGCCTTAGTTTGCCTACTCCTGTGCTAGGTTGGCAGGAGCTGGAACAGAGCAACGGGAGCTCACTCCGTTGCGGGGATTCGAACCGCCGACCTTCCAATTGGCAAGCCCAAGAAGCTCGGTGGTTTAGACCACAGGGCCACCTGCATCAGGGATGGGAAGTAAGAACAGCCTGGAGTGCTGTTCTTAAGTTTAAAGAGAAACATATAACGAATTTGGAATCTGGATGAAGGAAAAGGATACCAGCTTCACCCACTCACCCAGTTCTCCGCCTGCGATGGAGAAATCCTTGTCTAGAAGCATCCACTTTTGGATTTTCTGAGCGTTCGAAGTGGCTCGTTCGTTGACGGACGTGACCCCTTTCTGAATGGCGCTGTACACAGCCGGGTCTTTGCTGTTCACAATGTCAGACACTTTGGTGGCCTTGCTGCCCAGTTTATGGCAGAACTCGATGGCTTGAGGTGTCAACGCGTCTTCCGGCTCTCCGGTTTCTAGGTTCACCATGCACTGGAACGGGAGAATGCATAAGGAGTGGCACGGTGGCGTCAGCCAACACAGGAGGCAGCAACACGGACCAGGATCCTTCCACACATCTTTCCAACCCAAGCTCTACTGAATTACTGGACTGAAGAAGTTAGGCCACATTTGCCCCATCTCAGAGGGAGAAGACAAGGGAGAAGAATGAGGAGGAGGAAAGAGTGACAGGGCTTTGGGAGAAGGGAGAGTCTGTGGCAGAGAGCAGTGCAGAAATCAGGCTGGTGGAAAGGGGAGCCAGGAGACAAGAGATGAAAGCCAGGCTGGCAAAGGAGCCAGGCGGTCTCCCCCTCCTGCTCCCTTCCCTGCTAGTCTCCCAGAACCAGAAGAGGTGTGAAGAGGGTGTAGTACAGACAGACACGCTGGCAGAATCTCAGATCGCTTGGGAAGGACCCAGGAGAAGCACAGCCACTTGTGGGAAGACACAGTCCCTGCAACTTGTTAGGATTCCTGCTCTACGATTGCAGTCATGGGATTCTTGTCTATCACATGACGGTGTATGTTTTGACTCCACAGAGTGGGAAGTGACGGAGACAGGATGTTTGTGTTCCTGTGTTCCGTGAAGTGGGACTCTTGTCCTTTGTTATTTTTCTCTTTGCTGTCTGATGCTAGAGAGAGAGGGAGCCATGTTGCAGTGCTCCATGTGTGTTTATATGTGAATAAAGTAGATTAGCCAAAATGCCGAGTTGCTGAGGTCTGTTACGCAAACTCTGCGGATCCCTAAGTGTGCCAGTGTCAGTTGGCATCGGTCGCTGTGATGTTTGGGCAGAAGAAAGCTTTTGACGCTCCAGAACGATCGACCAGGAGGGAGAGAACATGCCAGTCGGGCATGTGTCTCTGCCAGGGTCCTACTCGAGTGTAGGCTGAACTCCTGACACAACTGCCTTGGGGTGGGGGGAGGCAAGATCTACAGGAAAGAGTTGCTGTGCTCTCTCTGTCTGCGCTGTGCTGAATAAAGAGTCAACTTCATGAACAGCTTGCTATAAGAATTTTAAGGTCTCAAATATGGAATATTCATAAATGCACACACATATCTAAATATATGTGGCGGTTCCCTCACTGCGAGAGGCCAATTTACAGGGAACCAGGCAGAGGGCCTTCTTGGTAGTGGCGCCCGCCCTGTGGAACGCCCTCCCATCAGATGTCAAAGCGATAAACAACTACCTGACATTCAGAAGACATCTGAAGGCAGCCCTGTTCAGGGAAGTTTTTAATATGTGACATTTTAGTGTACTTTTCATCTTTCTTGGACTCAGGAGCTAAAAAAAAAAAAATGGCCAGGTTGCCCAGGTAATGCCATCAGTGACCATTTTCAGGTATCCTGGCAGGCCGGATTTCTGCTGTAGACCGCCCCCTTCTGTGATGTATGTCTGATGTGTGTGGGGTTTTTTGGGGGGGTGGTCTTGGGCTACAGCGTGAGCAATTTCAAGAGTCTATATAAGGGCTTGCGCACCATTGTTCGGGGTTCTCCTCCCTCCTACGTGTTGTGAGTGGGGACCCTGTTGCAACAGTTTAATAAAGATCAGGCTTACTAGCCGCTTTGCTTCTCAATATTCTCTGGTTGGCCTCTGTTATTTCCTCCTACCCATAGGGAACCCACTTAAGGACTCTATATGGGCTCCAGAATACCCCGTAAGGCAGACATGTCCGAAGTCAGTTTCGGGGGCCTAATCCGGCCCACCGGTCAGTTTAATCTGGCCCTTATAATAATAATAATTTATTATTTATACCCTCCCCATCTGGCTGAGTTTCCCCAGCCACTCTAGGCGGCTCCCAATCAAGTATTAAACAGTACAGTGTTAAATATTAAAAACTTCCCTGAACAGGGCTGCCTTCACATGTCTTTTAAAGATAGGATAGCTGCTTATTTCCTTCACATCTGAAGGGAGGGTGTTTCACAGGGTGGGTGCCACCACCAAGAAGGCCCTCTGTCTGGTTCCCTGTAATCTCCTTTCTCGCAATGAGGGAACCGCCAGAAGGCCCTCGGCGCTGGACCTCAGTGGCTGAACGATGGGGGTGGAGATGCTCCTTCAGGTATACTGGGCCAAGGCTGTTTAGGTCTTTAAAGGTCAGCACCAACACTTTGAAATTGTGCTCGGAAACGTACTGGGAGCCAATTCAGATCTCTCAGAACCGGTGTTATGTGGTCCCAGCGGCCACTCCCAGTCCCCAGTCTAGCTGCCACATTCTGGATTAATTGCAGTTTCAGGGTCACCTTCAAAGTGTATTTCCTGGGTTAAAATCCTAAAAAACACACCTCAATAACTTCAATCCTAAAAAAAAGGTCAACTTTGGTCAGCCCTCCCGGCCCTTCACTTCATCAGATCTGGCCCTCTTTGAAAAAAGTTTGGACACTACTGCGGAAAGGGAGCAGTTTTTTTCTTATAACAAGCTTTGCGGCTGCCCTGCTCCCAATCACTGCCCTGACACGGAAACACACGCCAAGATTGGGGAAGGAGACACCGACGGTTGAAGAATGGACTATGCAGAACTAGATAAACTAACAGGAAGGATTCGAAACCGGCAGGACCAGAAATTCACGGAAGACTGGAGTAAATTTACAGACTATTTGAAAAGTATTTGTGAAAATCAGGCGACGTTTGTAGGTTTGCAAGACATTTTGTGAGGAGTATTATTGGAAGTGTTGCCAAAATGGAGAAGGGGAAGGATGGTTTGTTAAGAGATGTAAAGGCAATATAAAGTTAAGAAATGCATAAGAAGTGGTTAAAACGGTGGATCATCAGAGGTGCTGATGGAAGTCTAAAAAGATTGTATAAGTGATAAGTTTTGTGGTACATTTTATAATTTACCGTACTTTTTGCACCATAGCACTCACTTTTTTCCTCCTAGAAAGTAAGGGGAAATGTCTGTGCGTGTTATGGAGCGAATGCCTGCGGGTGGCGGGGGGGATCTGCTGCAGTCGTGAGCAGAGGATCCATGGTTCCCCTTCCTTCCCTCCTCTGTCGTTACAAAGCATGGATCCACATGGATCCTCAGGATTTTTGCATTGGGCTACTCCAAACTCACTGTCAGATCACATGTCTGTGGCCACAGCATGAACCACAAAAAACATATATCCACTATTTCGTTTAGAATATTGTTTTTCTTGTTTTCCTCCTCTAAAAACTAGGTGCGTCTTGTGGTCTGGTGCGTGTTATAGAGCGAAAAATACGGTATATGTTAAAATCAATAAAAAATATTTTTTAAAAAAAGATTGGAGAAGGAGACAGGAAATAGCAGGACTTACCTTCAGAGTCATGAGCATCGCAAGGAATTTGGCTTTGTCCCCTATCAACATGACGTTGCTGAGGATGGGGACAGCCTCTTTGATGGCATCCTCAATAGGGACTGGAGGAATGTTTTCGCCACCAGCTGTGATGATTAGCTCTGGAAGGAGGTGACACAGCATAAGCCATCAGGAACCCAAACACACCTGAGCTACATTTCATAGTACAGTGGTACCTCGGGTTAAGTACTTACAGTGGTACCTCAGGTTACATACGCTTCAGGTTACAGATGCTTCAGGTTACCGCTAACCCAGAAATACCTCGGGTTAAGAACTTTGCTTCAGGATGAGAACAGAAATCGTGCTCCGGCGGCAGCAGGAAGCCCCATTAGCTAAAGTGGTGCTTCAGGTTAAGAACAGTTTCAGGTTAAGAACGGACCTCTGGAACGCATTAAGTTCTTAACCCAAGGTACCACTGTAAAGGTAAAGGTAAAGGTACCCCTGCCCGTACGGGCCAGTCGTGTCCGACTCTAGGGTTGTGCGCTCATCTCAATTAAGAGGCCGGGAGCCAGCGCTATCCGGAGACACTTCCGGGTCACGTGGCCAGCGTGACGAAGCTGCTCTGGCGAGCCAGCACACGGAAACGCCGTTTACCTTCCCGCTATGAAGCGGTACCTATTTATCTACTTGCACTTAGGGGTGCTTTCGAACTGCTAGGTTGGCAGGAGCAGGGACCCAAAGACGGGAGCTCACCCCGCCGCGGGGATTCAAACCGCCGACCATACAATCGGCAAGTCCTAGGCACTGAGGTTTTACCCACAACGCCACCTGCGTCCCCAAGGTACCACTGTACTTAGAACCAAAAGGTCTTTAGTTTGTGGGTGGGATTTAGGTTGTTTTCAATTAATTTCATTTATTTGTTATAGTAGTTCTGTGTGTGGGTTTGTTTACTGGCTGAGGGAAGCATAATTATATTGGCTTACTTTCAACGATAACTTACTCTGCTTTATGTATTTTAAAACCTAATAAAAAATATTTAATCATAACAATATAAATGTATTATTATTACTAATTGCTAGGAATTAAGTACTTAACCCGAGGTACCACTGTAATTCGTTCCGGAGGTCCGTTCTTAACTTGAGACTGTTCTTCACCTGAAGCACCACTTTAGCTAATGGGGCCTCCTGCTGCCGCCGCGCAATTTCTGTTCTCATCCTGAAGCAAAGTTCTTAACCCAAGGTACTATTTCTGGGTTAGCGGAGTCTGTAACCTGAAGCGTATGTAACCTGAGGTACCACTGTACCACTCTGTTCTCTCTTGGTCAGACCACACTGGCTCTCCTGGCTTCGCTTCGCGGGAGAGGCGCTGCACAGCTTTCCCTCTCTGCGCAGCGCCCCTTCAGCGAAGTGTGAATAGAAACGGAGCCCCTTCTATTTCTCTCCCGCTTCGCTGGAGGGGCGCTGAGCAGAGAGGGAGAGAATATTTATTTCCCCTTGTCCTCCTCTAAAACTAGGTGCGTCTTATGATCTTATAGAGCGAAAAATACGGCACTTTTTGTATACATGTTGGAAATTATATTATAATAAGTCCTGAAATGTAATGTAATGGTTGTGAGGGGGCTACTTGTGCGTAAATTGCCTTCAGTTTAGTTAGATTGCTTGCTCAATCATGTTTAGGGTTAGAGCTCGCCCTCCGTGACCTGCTAGTCACTTGCAGAATCCGTCAGTGGGTGTTTCTTGAACCTCTTCCAGCATAAAAGCTGTTTGACCCCAAGTCTCCTCCTATGTTCTCTGCGCGGAACGTGTCTGCGCAAGTAAGGGGAAGGCAGGGGCGTGCCAGCACTCTCTCCGCTACTTTCGGTTGAAGGGTCTCAGAGCCCTGACACCAATTCCTCCATCTCCCTCTCCTCTCTATTGGTGTCACGCTGAATTCCTTCCCCTTTGCTGGTTCCCTCTCTGGCATCGCTCTGGAGCCCTGCCTCCGCTTCTCGCTCTGATGTCAGTTCCATCACATGTAATATGATGTTTACTGATGTAATACCGATGTATATATATATAGTGGTGCCCCGCAAGACGAATGCCTCGCAAGACAAGAAACCCGCTAGACAAAAGGGTTTTCCATTTTTCGAGGCGCTTCGCAAGACGAATTTCCCTATGGGCTTGCTTCGCAAGACGAAAACGTCTTGCGAGTCTTGCGATTTTGTTCGCTTCCTCCCCCTTTTTCTAAGCCGCTAATAGCCGCTAATAGCCGTGCTTCGCAAGACGAAAAAACCACAAGACGAAGAGACTCACGGAACGGATTCTTTTCGCCTTGCGAGGCACCACTGTATAAGAATGTTAACAAATAACTAAAATGCAAATTAAAAAAAAAAAAAAAAGGATTCTGGTTCTTCTGAGGACCGTGAGAAGGGGGCCTTGTTTACCTTTGATTCTTCCCGTGATGTAGAGGAACCCATCTGCGTCGTGCTTGCCAAGGTCCCCCGAATGGAGCCAGCCCTCATCATCAATGGCCTCTTTGGTCTTGTCTTCCATGTTCAGGTAACCCATAAAGACATGGCGCCCAGCGAAACAAATTTCGCCGACGCCTTCGGAGTCCGGCTTGAAGAGCATCGTTCTGCAGCCCGTGATCTCTTTGCCGGAACTGGGGAAATGCAGGGAAAGCGGTTTTCGAGCAGTCAAGACCAAGCGACTTCCCCCTTTCCCGAAAGGAAAACAGCTCGCATGCTCTGTGTGATATGATGGGGCTTCCCCCTCTTCCCCAATCGATTTCTATCCCCTTCCATCTTTACAAAACGAAGTAACATCAAATCGAGTCACATCTAATACAAATTTAAAAGTCGACTTGCTGCCCCACTGCCTTGATGTTTCACTAACCACCCTTATTATTTGCTGCTCAATATTGCATACATTTCCAAATTACATTTCTAAAACTTTCAAAGGTGCAAGGCTTATTTAGGGGTGTGGCTTACACTAAGCCTCCCAATTTATGTTTTGGTTGGTTTTCTCAAACTCCTGTTTCTTGTAGTTTGCAAGTTTATTTTATTGCCTTTAAAGTTTTTGAGACGCTGCCCAAAATGGTCAGGGGTGTGTGTCTGTCTGTCCTTTCAAGGCCAAAAAGTTGAGTACGCATGCTTTCATAAGCAGTGGGGGGGGGGGGGGGAAAATTGTTCTGGCGGTCCTTATTTTAAAGCAAACAAGACTTAGTCCAATTATTGTGGGTTCAATTATTGTGGGTTTGCACGCAGATCCGAACACAGGGGTCGGTCGGATTACGGGCTTCTCCGAATTCCGAAAAACGGTTTTGGTACGGGGCAGAGAACAGGCACGATTTAAAAGCAATTGGAGAGGGGGGGCTTGTCGTTTTTAAATCCACAGAACACAAGACGGACCGGCCAACACAGAGCAGAAGTCGCAGGATCCCCCCCTCCCCCAAATAAATACAAATTACGCCCCTACCTTCCCAGTTTGTACGAACTCGGGAACGAAGCCGTGTGAGGCCCTGAGCTCTCACTCATGCCGTATAGCTCATATATACAAATGTCGAGGCTCAGGAAATATTCCAGGGTGTCTCTTGTGATGGGAGCAGCTCCTGTGTAGCATTTGGTGCAGCGGTCCAAGCCCAACTGTTTACGCACTTTCTTGAAGACAAAGCTCCTGGCCAGGCGGAAATTCAGAGGCAGCTCGTCGGACCTACGGAAATTAGACAGACAGCAATTTACAGAAAAGAACCTACGTTCATTTCATGGCTAGAACTCTCTCAGTGAGTGTCAACAATTCGTTCTGCTTGCGTGGTTGTGTCGTGCCGGTTGAGACTTTTGATCTCAGGGTCTTGGAATCGAGCCCCACATCGGGTAAAAATATTCCTGCATTGCAGGTATTTGGACAGAGCCTAGGGCTTGCCGATCAGAAGGTCGGTGGTTCGAATCCCCACAACGACGGGGTGAGCTCCCGTTGCTCGGTCCCTGCTCCTGCTAACCTAGCAGTTTGAAAGCACGTCAAAGTGCAAGTAGATAAAAAGGTACCACTCTGGCGGGAAGGTAAACAGCGTTTCCGTGCGCTGCTCTGGTTCGCCAGAAGTGGCTTTGTCATGCTGGCCACAGGACCCGGAAAAACTGTTTGTGGACAAACGCTGGCTCCCTCGGCCAGTAAAGTGAGATGAGCTCCGCAACCCCAGAGTCGTCCGCAACTGGACTTAACAGTCAGGGGTCCCTTTACCTTTTACCAATGCTACAATTCTATGATGGGAGGTCAACCGCTCCCAATATATTATTACTGTTTCATTTATTTTTTATGGGTTTTTTTGAACAACATTTCAGATTTATCAATCCATCATTCCACCTACGACTCCCCCTCCCTCCTTCCATGGTTCCCTCAAAATTTCAATTTCTGCTGCATATCAGAGTTACTCTATACCTTCACCTAATCTCACAGGAAAAACGAAGATTTCACTCCCCCCTGCTGCTCTCACTTCAAATCCGATTTGCACCCTAACATTTTGACACTGAGATTTTAAGTAAGGGTTGCCAAATGTTCAGAAATTCCCAGACGTAGCTGGGATTTGGCCGTCACGGAGGAAATCACTAAAATGATCGCTGGTGGGGGGGGGGGACCAAACCAATATCCTGCAAACATTTTCTTCTTTAAAATCAGTATTTATTTCAATTGTTTGAGTTTGCCTCTTGTGCCCTCCCAGACTAGACCAGGGCAGCAACCAGCAAGCAGTGAAATAATCAGAAGAATTAGATCGTTGCAGGTTCGATCGACAACTGCACAGTCCATCATTGCAGGGGGTTGGACTAGATGATTTTCAGGGTCCCCTTTCCAACTCTATTCTATGATTCTACAGTGGTGCCTCGCAAGACGAAAATAATTCGTTCCGCGAGTCTCTTCGTCTTGCGTTTTTTTCGTCTTGCGAAGCAACCCTATTAGCGGTTTAGCGGATTAGCGCTATCAGCGGCTTAGCGGCTCTTAGTGGCTCTTAGCGGCTTAGAAAAAGGGGGGGGGAAGCGAAAAAACTCACAAGACTCGCAAGACGGAAACGTCTTGCAAAGCAAGCCCATAGGGAAATTCGTCTTGCGAAGCGCCTCGAAAAAAGGAAAACCCTTTCGTCTAGCGGGTTTTTCGTCTTGCGAGGCATTCGTCTTGCGGCGCACCACTGTATATTAAAAACAGTTACAGCCTTTTACAGCAGGACTTCAATCTCCTGTCGATAAAGAGGCACAACAACAACAACAACTGGGGTGTGGGTGTGCTTCTCAACAGTGCAGGTTTAACCATACAAACTTCTTTAAAAAGTTATACCTGTCTTCTTCCCTCGAACGTTGTGAGCCTCCAGTTTTAAGTCTGAATGGGGGGGAAGAAAGAAGAAGAAAAGGCCCCCTCATCTTATCAGGAGTTTCACAAGTTTGTGAAGATCTTGAGTTTTGCAGGGTCCAAGCGGAACGCTGCCATACTATAATAATAATGGTAATGATAATGATAATGATAATAATTTATTTATACCCCGCCCATCTGGCTGGTGGCTTCCAACAAAAGATTAGAAATACATTAAAACATCAGTCATTAAAAACTTCCCTAAACAGGGCTGCCTTCAGATGTCTTCTAAACGTCAGATAGTTGTTTATTTCTTTGACATCTGTCAAGAGGGCATTCCACAGGGTGGGTGCCACCACCGAGAAGGCCCCCTGCCTGGTTCCCTGTAACCTCGCTTCTTGCAGGGAAGACTGGTGACTGGGAGCGGTCGCTGAGACCACCCTATCTGCATAACCTAGCAATTCTAAAACATAGACGGGATTTTACTCTTGCAAGATTGAATATATAGCCCTCGGCTGGACTTGAGGGACGATTCCAACAGATTCCACACGAAAAACGATTCTGTCCCTGTGGAGATGGCAGTCCCGAATCGGTGGCGCATGCCCTTCTGGCTTGCCCTCTTTGTAAAGACTTGAGGAATGAGATTATCACCCCTCTATTATTGCCCATTCCGGGTCGCCCAACCACTGCCGCAGTGTCCTTTCTCTTGGCAGATCAAGATGAGAAGGCGACAGCAAAGGTGGCAAGGTTTTTTAGCTGGGGAAATCAGAATAACACCCGCTATTTGACTATTGATTCAAAACCCTAAAATTTATATAATTGACTTTTTAATTTCTATTCTTTGTATATCGTATTGTTGTTCCATTGCTATGACCGATGGCTGACGCACATAAAGATTCATTCATTCATTCAGCAATGATACGTGGAGGAGGAGGAGGAGGAGGAGGAGGAGGAGTACTTTGGACTTGATACTCACCTTAAGGAGTCTCAAAGTAGCCAACATTCTCCTTTCCCTTCCTCCACCTCAACAAAAACTCTGAGGTGAGTGGGGCTGAGAGACTTCAGAGAAGTGTGACTGGCCCAAGCTCACCCAGCAGCTGCAGGTGGAGGTGCAGGGAAGCGAACCCGGTTCCCCAGATTACGAGTCTACTGCTCTTAACCACTACACCACGCTATAGGTCATAATATTGAAAAGGCAGCTCGGGAGAAATTATGGATCACAGATATGAAATTTATAGCACGCTACACATTAGGTCATGGGACGTGGGTGGCGCTGTGGGTTAAACCACAGAGCCTAGGACTTGCCGATCAGAAGGTCAACGGTTCGAATGCCCGCAATGACGGGGTGAGCTCCCGTTGCTCAGTCCCTGCTCCTGCCAACCTAGCAGTTCGAAAGCACGTCAAGGTGCAAGTAGATAAATAGGTACCTGTCAGGGCTGCCTCTAGGTCCCAGCTCACAGAGGACCAACGCCAGGCTGATATTATGTACAAAAGTCTTTATTGAAGTATAGTTTCCATTTTAAAGCCAGAGCGTGCAACCCTACGTCTAGACTCTAGATCGGCGAAGTCCTATCTGAATCACTTCCCCTTCCGCACCAGTTTAAGATCCTAGCCCTGCTCCACCTCCTGCGCTGCTCTCTTCTCCTCTGGGTCCTCCTGCCCTCTGGGGCATTGCCCTTCCTGGACTCTTCCGACGCTGAGTCGCTTAGCTCCTCCCCCTGCCTCCGGCGTGCTTTAGGACCCGGTTCCCAATCCTCACTCTCTGCTGTCCCGCGCTCCTGTACATTTGAACTTGC
Source organism: Podarcis erhardii (assembly GCF_964252035.2). Lineage (NCBI taxonomy): Eukaryota > Metazoa > Chordata > Lepidosauria > Squamata > Lacertidae > Podarcis > Podarcis erhardii. The sequence goes on along the minus strand of NC_138516.1, from coordinate 7,066,705 downwards.
TTCTCGCGCCAACCCAGTGACCTTTCTCCTAACCGTTACACTGCTTCTATCACTGCTTCCCTCTTCCGTGACACTGGCCGGATCTGACCTCCCCTCCGTTGTACGACTCTCCGAGGAAGGCGTGGTCAGCTCTGCCTCGTCTTCTCTCCCTGGTGGGGAAAGTACTGGTCCCGATGCCTGGGACCCTTCCCCCCCACTCTGCTCTGGTGGGGAAGCTGGTCCTGATCTCCAACTACTACTCTGGGAGTCCCTGCTCCCCCCTTGCTCCTGGGGCGTTCCCCTTGGGACCCCCCTACCCCTGGCCACTGGCGCTCCCTTCTGTGAATCTTCCGATTCGCTGGAGAGGCTTATGGAATCCCTCGGACCACTGTCTCCTCCTACACTGCCCTCGGATTCCTCGCCCTCGCTCTCCATTTCCCATCTTCCCTGTGCCTCTGCTCCTGAGCCCCTGACAGTACCGCTCCGGCGGGAAGGTAAATGGCGTTTCCGTGCACTGCTCTGGCTCGCCAGAAGCGGCTTAGTCCTGCTGGCCACATGACCCGGAAGCTGTACGCCGGCTCCCTCGGACAGTAAAGCGAGATGAGCACTGCAACCCCAGAGTCGGCCACGACTGGACCTAATGGTCAGGGGTCCCTTTACCTTTATACATTATGTCCCTGCTGTTCTACCCCCAGGGGTCTGGGACACAATACAATGCCACCACATTCTTCCTACCCATTGATTCGTCTCAGGTTGGTCTCCAACCCGACGACTTTTGCCCAGGCGGCGATCCGCTTCTTCAAGGCGGAGAACTTCAGCCCAGCGGCTTTCATCCTCTCCTGCATCTTCTCCCAGACGCGAGGGACCCCCAGGAACGCCGTGGGCCGCACTTCCTTGAGGGTCTCCACCAAAGTGCCCTGGCGGGACATAAAATTTCAAGAGAGGGAGCCGAAGGTCAGGTGGGAGCAAAGGGGTCCCGGGTTCATTCCCCAGGGGGAGACCTGGAGTTTAGATTAGTAAAAATGTATGTGCTGTAAATGGGACGCGGGTGGCGCTGTGGGTTAAACCACAGAGCCTAGGGCTTGCCGATCAGAAGGTCGGCGGTTCAAATCCCCGCGATGGGGTGAGCTCCCATTGCTCGGTCCCTGCTCCTGCCCACCTAGCAGTTAGAAAGCACATCAAAGTGCAAGTAGATAAATAGGTACCGCTCCGGCGGGAAGGTAAACAGTATTTCCGTGCGCTGCTCTGGTTTGCCAGCAGGACTAAGCCACTTCTGGCAAACCAGAGCAGTGCACGGAAACGCTGTTTACCTTCCCGCCAGAGTGGTACCTATTTATCTACTTGCACTTTGACGTGCTTTCAAACTGCTAGGTTGGCAGGAGCAGAGACCGAGCAATGGGAGCTCACCCTGTCGCGGGGATTCAAACCGCCGACCTTCTGATCGGCAAGTCCTAGGCTCTGTGGTTTAACCCACAGCTCCACCCGCGTCCCTTCGTGTATAGGTTAAGAATGTGTAAAAAGCACAGTAAGATGATTCGGAAGTCAAAAGTATAAAAGTTAGAAGATTTGTTGTTAGTGTGTGTGTGCAGTTGTTACTGATGTACTGTTGTTTTATGTAAATTGTTTTGCAATAAAAAATTATTTAAAAAAGAAGAAACAACTTTGTGTTTTTTAAAAAAGAAGTTGTGTATGATGATTAATTTTTGGGGAATCTTTTTGGAGATTTAATAAAAATGACATGGGGAATGGGAAAAACACCCAAGTGCTTCTGCGTGTTCTTGCGGGGCTGTGGGTTCTGGGTTCTGGTTTTGTTTTTAAATTTTCCCGAACATCACCTTCAAAGCATCCGGTTGCGCAAAGCAGATGTGGACTCCAAACGTGATCGGCAGCCAGATGTCAATCATCTGCGCAGCCACATGGCTGAGAGGCAGGTAGCTGACCACAACCTCCTGACGGTCCGTCGCTTTGCTCAGGCCGACGTAGTTGCCTCCTGCCCGGGCCGTCCAGGTGATCTGCAAACGCACGACACTTCAGCAACAACGCAACACACACACATAATTATTATTATTTATTATTCATACCCCACCCATCTGGCTGGGTTTCCCCAAGCAGTCTGGGTGGTTTCCAGCAAAATATTGTGTTGGGTACCTGTGCCCCTGAAGGACCAGGAGCGCAGCCTGGGAGTCATTTTGGACTCACAGCTGTCCATGGAGGCACAGGTCAAATCTGTGTCCAGGGCAGCTGTCTACCAGCTCCATCTGGTATGCAGGATGAGACCCTCCCTGTCCACAGACTGTCTGGCCAGAGTGGTGCATGCTCTGGTTATCTCCCGCTTGGACTGCTGCAATGAGCTCTATGTGGGGCTGCCTTTGAAGGTGACCCGGAAACAGCAACTAATCCAGAATGCAGTAGCTAGACTGGGGACTGGGACCGAGACCACATAACACCAGTCCTGAAAGACCTACATTGGTTCCCAGTACGTTTCCAAGCACAATTCAAAGAGTTGGTGCTGACCTTTAAAGCCCTAAACGGCCTCGGTCCAGAATACTTGAAGGAGCGTCTCCACCCCCATCGTTCAGCCCGGACACTGAGGTCCAGCTCCGAGGGCCTTCTGGTGGTTCCCTCACTGCGAGAAGCAAAGCTACAGGGAACCAGGGAGAGGGCCTTCTCGGTAGTGGCGCCCACCCTGTTGAACGCCCTGCCACCAGATGTCAAAGAGAAAAACAACTACCTGACATTTAGAAGACATCTGAAGGCAGCCCTGTTTAGGGAACTTTTAAATGTGTGACATTTTAATGTATTTTAAATCTTTGTTGGAAGCCACCCAGAGTGGCTGGGGAAACCTAGCCAGATGGGCGGGGTACAAATAAACCATTATTATTATTATTATTATTATTATTATTATTATTTTGATCTTCCCCACCAGAGGCACCCACATGCCCCCTGTTTCAAAATGGGCTTAATTATAACTGCATTCCTCCTTTTTCACCCTTGGCGATTTCTTGCACAATTCAAGTGGGCAGTATCTGATACGGGAGACCAGTTTGAGAGAGATAAGATTTCATCCCCAGGGCTGCGACTCTCCGGAAAGTTTCCCAAAGTGGCGAATCTCACTCACGTTGTCGTGGCTCAACATGACTCCTTTGGGCTGACCCGTCGTCCCCGAGGTATAGATCAGGGTGCAACATTGGTTGGGCTTCTGGGACGCGATGATTTTGTCAAGCTGGTCATCCGAGATGCTGGCCCCAAGCGCCATGAACTCACTCCACTGCATGAACGAAAGAGACACAAGGGTAAAGGTAAAGGACCCCTGGACGGTTAAGTCCAGTCAAAGGCAACTATGGGGTTGTGGCGCTCATCTCACTTTCAGGCCGAGGGAGCTGGCCATTGTCCGCACAGAGCTTTTCGGGTCATGTGGCCAGCAAGACCAAACCGCTTCTGGCACAACGGGACACCGTGACGGAAACCAGAGCGCACAGAAATGCTGTTTACCTTCCCACTGCAGTGGTACCTATTTATCTGCTTGCGCCGGTGTGCTTTTGAACTGCTAGGTTGGCAGGAGCTGGGACCGAGCAACGGGAGCTCATTCCCTTGCGGAGATTCGAACCACCGACCTTCCGATTGGCAAGCCCAAGAGGCTCGGTGGTTTAGACCAGTGTTTCCCAACCTTGTGCCTCCAGCTGTTTTTGGACTACAATTCCCATCATCCCTGACCACTGGTCTTGCTAGTCAGGGATGATGGGGGTTGTAGTTCAAAAACAGCTGGAGGCACAAGGTTGGGAAACACTGGTTTAGACCACAGCACTACCCCATCACCTTTCCTTTACCAAAAGGAGAACTTGGTTAAGAAGGGTCTACATTTCTATCTATTCTATTTATTTAAACAAGATTTAAACAAGGTAATACCAATTCCAGCCCAACTGTACTGGCAGCCGGCGACTTTCTGGGTCCAGTCCGAAGTGCTGGTGTTGACCTATAAAGTCTTACACGGCTCAGGACCCCATGAGGGCTGGGTGATATAGAGTGGTGTCTCGCAAGACGAAATTAATCCGTTCTGTGAGGCTCTTCGTCTAGCGGTTATTTCGTCTTGCGAAGCAAGCCCATTGACAGATTAGCGCTATTAGCGGTTTAGCGGCTTTTAGTGGATCAGCTGTTAAGCAGCTTAGCGGCTTAGGAAAAGGGGGGGGGAAAGGGGGGAAAACCCGCAGGAACTCGCAAGACATTTCATCTTGCGAAGCAAGCCCATAGGGAAATTCGTTTTGCGAAGCGCCTCCAAAACGGAAAACCCTTTCGTCTAGCGGGTTTTCCGTCTTGCGAGGCGTTCGTCTTGCGGGGCACCACTTTATCAATATATTATCCCAAACCAGTTTGAAGTCCATATCATGATCTTGGTTTCTTAATTTCTGACCTGGCAGTATACCGTATTGGCCTGAATACAAGCCTCACTTTTTTTCCTTCCAAATTCCAACCGTGAAAGGTTAAAGCGCGGCTTAAATTCACGACCTGACAAAAAATGGCTTTTTTGTGATCCCTGCATCGCAGGGGATTGGGGTCCCTTCCAGCTCAAACTCAGTGAAGCATTCAGGGGAGGTTTAGAGAAGGTGGAACGGAAGGAAAACAGGAGATACTCACTGTGTACAGATTTGGCCTTTTCTCCTTGAGCTCTTCGCCATACTGGATGATTGCCTTCACAAGAGGCAACTGGCTCTTAACCTAGAGCAAGAAAGACCACAGAACTGAGTGGGGGAACCTCAGAGGTCATCCATCCCAACCCCTAACTCCCGCAGCTTTGCAGTCATTTCCACGAGGAAATCCCTGTGCTCTGATGGCTTAATACACTACAGTGGTACGTTGGTTCTCAAACGCCTTGGTTCTCAAACGCCGAAAACCCGGAAGTAAGTGTTCCGGTTTTCAAACGTTTTTCGAAAGCTGAACATCCGATGCGGCTGTGGGCTATTGTTTCTGGGGCGCCTGCAGCAATCAGAAGCCGCACCTTGGTTTTTGAACATTTTGGAAGTCAAACGGACTTCCGGAACGGATTAAGTTGGGCGGTTTTGTTTCTGATATTTTGCGTTTTTGTTTTTGAGGCTTTTTCGGTTTATTTGTTTTTGTGACCGTGTGGAACCCAGTTCAGCTAATGATTGTGTGACTGTGGAAATGGATAAAAGCCCCCCATCGAAACCATGACTATCGTCAGTGCAGGTAAGAAAAAAATAATTTTTATTTTTATCATCTACAATACTGCCTTATTTATTTTATAATACAGTACATTGATTATTGCTTTCATTTTATGGATCAATGGTCTCGTTAGATAGCAAAATTCATGTTAAACTGCAATTTTAGGGGTTGTTTTCAAAAGTCTGGAACGGATCAATCCATTTTGCATTGCTTTCTATGGGAAAGCGCGCCTTGGTTTTGGAACGGACTTCCGGAACAGGTTAAGTTTGAGAACCGAGGTACCACTGTAAATGCAACTTAATGTTGTGGTTGCAGTTTCCCTCGACACGGCAGGGTTATAGGAGTCTGATTTCAACCTGGGTTACCGAATCTGGGTTTTGCGCTCCCTTTACGGCCCTAAAGGTAAAATTCCACAAGCTAGCGTACATCTGAACACTCGAATGCCCATGGGATTGCAGAAAGGCCAAGCATGCCCAAGCCACAGCCCATGACCCCACGTCACCTCCAAGATTTTCTGAAGTTGCCGGTCGTTCTCCACCACAATGATATTAGCTCCGCAGTTCTCTGCGACATACTGGCAGGCCTCCGGGGAGTTGGTTGTGTAAATGCCGACAGCAAAACCTCTGCGTGTGTGGGGGAAAAAAGAGATATCCTGTAATCCGGGTGCAACAGACATCTGAGATGTGGTTTGAACACAGAGGAACCAGGCTGCAAACTTTGCCACAGACCAAAGCCCTGGGGCCCTCTTTCCCAGCCCTCCAAATGACGAGCAACAGGTGGTTTTGAACGTTTTTGGGGGTGCACAATTCAAAAGCTTCCTTCTGAGGTTGTTCTGGAGTGCTGCAAGCAGTGCTGAATTTACGTAGAAGCTAAACAAGCTATGTGGGATGCGGGTGGCACTGTGGGTTAAGCCACAGAGCCTAGGACTTGCCGATCAGAAGGTCGGCGGTTCGAATCCCTGCAATGGGGTGAGCTCCCATTGCTCAGTCCCAGCTCCTGCCAACCTAGCAGTTCGAAAGTACGTCAAAGTGCAAGTAGATAAAAAGGTAAACGGCGTTTCTGTGCACTGCTCTGGTTCGCCAGAAGCGGCTTAGTCCTGCTGGCCACATGACCCGGAAGCTGTACGCCGGCTCCCTCAGCGATTAAAGCGAGATGAGCGCCGCAACCCCAGATTCGGCCACGACTGGACCTAATGGTCAGGGGTCCCTTTACCTTTACTTCAAACAAGCTATAGCTTAGGGCCCCCCCAAAAATGTAAAGGGGGAAAAAACTGGATGTATGTTTCCAAAATGTAAGATAAAAAACAATTATCATTTCATGTTATTGCAAGTTTCTAGACTGAGACTACACTATAAGTCTTTGTAAATTGTGTTTCTAAAGGAACTTTTCTTATTGCCAAATGCCAATGCGTTTGCATTATTAAGTTTGTTACGAATAAAAAATCATTTAAAGTTAGAGCTTAATTATTTCACTATTATGTACTTCTTAATTGTATTTCACTATTAATATACCTCTTAATTGTATTTCAATTCAACAATCCCTTTGATTAAATACATATTCTGTTATGTGCAAATGGCTAAAGACATTATTAGGTCCATAAATTATTGTTGTTTCGTCGTTTAGTTGTGTCCGACTCTTCATGACCCCATGGACCAGAGCACGCCAGGCACTCCTGTCTTCCACTGCTTCCATAAATTACCATAGAGCATATATTCAACACAAAAAAAAACAGTGACAATTTGCTGTTGACAAAGGACAGCTGGACATATAAGGGGCCCCGTTTCCTTCAGTAGCTCAGGGCCTCAAACCTAAATCCAGCCCTGGCTGCAAGGATTTAAATGGAGACTTTGCGAGGATTTAAACGGAGACTCCTGCTTTGCACACTGGTGCCTGGTTCAATTCCATTTGATCTTAACTTCTTCTCCAGTTCTTTGATTTTCTGCAAGATCTTATCTTTCCTTTCATTTTGTGTCCTTTTCTTTACGGCGTTCTGTTGTATCAAGAACCCCCTCATCACAGCTTTGCTTGCGTCCCAGATAGTTCTTTTTTCCACCGTAGTGTTCATATTTATCTCGAAGTAATCCTTCAAAGTTTTTTGGGCCTTCTTAATAATCTCCTGGTCTCTCAACAAGTTGTCATTCATCTTCCATCTAAAGGAACCGGTTGGCAATAGTGTCATGTCCATCTTCAGCGCATTATGGTCGGAGCAGGTCTTTGGGCAGATTTCCACTTTTCTAACCTTGGGTGCCAGACCTCTAGTTATCCATATTTGGTCGATTCTTGTCCAAGTCAGCTGGGCTTCAGAGAAGAATGTTCCCTCTCTTCCCAGGGGGGCCTGGTTCAATTCCAGATGACTCCACGTAAGGCTGGAAAAGGCATTGATCCTGCCTTACTATGAAACCCCCAGAGCACTGCTGCGAGTCGGCTTAAACAGCAATGATCGACAGGTGGACCACTGTGGTCTGGTCTCAGCGCAAAGCATGTTATTTCAGTGAACTGCCCTGAAATCTGGTCTTCCCAAAGGGAATGCTACAAATTTAGTTGGGCATCCCAAGTGGCCCATCTTAAGGCAGCCGGCATCCTTCGATGGGCCAAAGGATTAGAAGCGAGCAAGTTTCTCAAGTTGATGGGACCATGCCATCAAATGACTGGACGAATCAGAAATCAGGAAGACCTAAACTTTAATAAGGAATTGGGGGGGGGATTATAATCCAGGCATAGGCAAACTCGGCCCGCCAGATGTTTTTGGGACTACAACTCCCATCATCCCTGACCACTGGTCCGGTTAGCTTGGGATGATGGGAGTTGTAGTCCCAAAACATCTGGAGGGCCAAGTTTGCCTATGCCTGTCTTAAAAACCACTGTAAACAGCTAAAACCGTTCATGGGATTAGAATAGGTTTAATGGTGAATTTTGGGTATCATGGAGATGTAAAAGATTTGGATTGTATTATAAGAGGTCCGTATAGTTAAAGCTCTGGTTTTCCCAGTAGTGATGTATGGAAGTGAGAGCTGGACCATAAAGAAGGCTGATCACCGAAGAATTGATGCTTTTGAATTGTGATGCTGGAGGAGACTCTTGAGAGTCCCACGGACTGCAAGAAGATCAAACCGATCCATTCTTAAGGAAATCAGCCCTGAGTGCTCACTGGAAGGACAGATCCTGAAGCTGAGGCTCCAAGACTTTGGCCACCTCGTGAGAAGAGAAGACTCCCTGGAAAGACCCTGATGTTGGGAAAGATGGAGGCACAAGGAGAAGGGGACGATGGAGGACGAGATGGTGGGACAGTGTTCTTGAAGCTACCAGCATGAGTTTGACCAAACTGCGGGAGGCAGTGGAAGACAGGAGTGCCTGGCGTGCTCTGGTCCAGGGGGTCACGAAGAGGCGGAAACGACTAAACGACTCAACAGCGACAACAACAAAAGATGCAGGAGGAAGTGATTAACAATAGGACCCACAAAGGGGAAGAAGTAGTGGTGTTTGGATTTGATATCCCGCTTTATCACTACCTGAAGGAGTCTGAAAGCGGCTAACATTCTCCTTTCCCTTCCTCCCCCACAACAAACACTCTGTGAGGTGAGTGGGGCTGAGAGACTTCAAAGAAGTGTGACTGGCCCAAGGTCACCCAGCAGCTGCATGTGGAGGAGCGGGGAAGCGAACCCGGTTCACCAGATTATGAGTCCACCGCTCTTAACCACTACACCACACTGGCTCTCTCCAGGGAAGAGGGAAGCCCTGGAGATTCTAAGATACCTTGTTTTTTTATGTTGATATGTGACTTTCAAAGTTTAATTTGAAAAACCAAATAAATAAATTTACAACAAGAGAAAAGAAACAGTGAGCGGGTTCCGGCCCCGTTCGGAGTTACGCTTCCTTTTTCGGAACGGTCAAACTCACCCAGCCAGAATCGCTCCGATGTCCGTTATGAACCATTCGGCAGAATTGAATCCCAGGATGCCAACGCCGTGAAAGCGTTCCAGGCCCAACTGCAACACAAAGAGGAGAGACTTGGGTAAGAAGGCATCTTCCAAAATGCACCCATTTTTGGGGCAAAGATGTTTAGGAAGGAAAATAACAGTTGTTGGAGATGTAAGGAAAAGGAAGGAACATTTTATCATAAGTGGTGGGAATGCAAACGCATTAAAAAATATTGGGAAATGATACACAATGAATTGAAAAAAATGTTGAAAATGAATTTTGTTTAACATCCTGAAACCTTTTTGTTAGGTATCTCAAATAAAGAGCTACCAAAAGGAAAATGGACATTATTTATGCTACAACAGCGGCAAGAATCTTGATTGCACAATAGTGGAAGACGGAAGAAATACCATCAAAGGAACAATGGCCAGAAAAACTGATGAACTATGCAGAATTGGCTAAACTAACAGACAAACTACGAGAGAAGGACAAAATTGACTAAACAACAACAGTCCAAAGGCTATTCATCAGGAAATAAGGATTTGTTTTAAGTTTTTCATGTGTGCTAAAACCCCCGAACCTTTAGAAAGCTCTTGGCGGCTCCCCTGCACTCCTGGTAGTACTCCTTGAAGGTGAGTTTGGTCCACCTGCCGTCTTTCTTGGAAGACAGGGCCGGATAGTCGCCGAATTGACTGACAGAGTTCAGAAGAAGTTCGTGGACGGTGATGGGGGTCTCGGACCCGATTCCGCTTTCATCCATCCTCAGCAGAACTTCCCCATCCCTCTTCGAGGTCCATAGTCCTACAGAAGGCGGAGCTGGGGTGTCCATGGGAGAGAGAACAAGATGGGGGGGGAAAAACAGGGGCCATGAAAAAGTCTTAAATAGGCAGCCTAAATAAGTCCTTCAAGCATTGAAACGGGCATCGTAAGAATACTGGCCAACGGATCATCAACTGTTCTCACTTGCGGATTTTTTATAAACAGTGGTACCTTGGTTCTCAAACTTACCGTATTTTTTGCTCTATAAGACTCACTTTTTCCCTCCTAAAAAGTAAGGGGAAATGTGTGTGCGTCTTATGGAGCGAATGCAGGCTGCGCAGCTATCCCAGAAGCCAGAACAGCAAGAGGGATTGCTGCTTTCACTGCGCAGCGATCCCTCTTGTTGTTCTGTCTTCTGAAATTCAGAATATATCTTTTCTTGTTTTCCTCCTCCAAAAATTAGGTGCGTCTTGTGGTCTGGTGCGTCTTGCAGAGTGAAAAATACGGTAATCCGTTCCGGAAGTCCGCTCTAAAATCAAAGCCTTCCAAAACAGAGGAACGCTTTCCCATAGAAAGGAATGCAAAACGGATTAATCCGTTACAGACTTTTAAAAACAACCCCCAAAGCAGCAATTTGACGTGATTTCTGCTATCTAACGAGACCACTGATCCCTAAAATGAAAGCAATAAACAATGTGCCGCAGCCACACAACCAATGCATTAGTAGCTGAACTGGGTTCCACACAGTCACAAAGAAAGAGCCGCAAAAACAAAAATGCAAAATAAATAGCAAAAACAGACAGACCTGAGCGTAACACTCAAAACGGAGCACGTTCGGCTTCCGAAAAAAGTTTGCAAACCAGAACACTTACTTCCAGGTTTGAAGTGTTTGGGTTTCAAGTTGTTGAGTACCGAGGCGTTTGAGAACCAAGGTAAAAAGGTAAAGGTAAAGGTACCCCTGACCACTAGGTCCAGTCGTGACCGACTCTGGGGTTGTGGCACTCATCTCGCTTTCAGGCTGAGGGAGCCGGCATACAGCTTCCGGGTCATGTGGCCAGCAGGACCAAGCCGCTTCTGGCGAAGAAGAGCATCGCATGGAAACGCTGTTGACCTTCCCGCCAGAGCGGTACCTATTTATCTACTTGAACTGTGATGTGCTTTCGAACTGCTAGGTTGGCAGGAGCAGGGACCGAGCAACGGGAGCTCACCCCGTCGCGGGGATTCGAACCACCGACCTTCTGATCAGCAAGTCCTAGGCTCTGTGGTTTAACCCACAGCGTCACCCGCGTCCAAGGTACCACTGTATTATTATTGTTGTTGTTGTTGTTTATTATTATAAATTTCATTTCTATGCCACTTTGTTTTTCAGGTGGAAAAAAAAATCTCAAAGTGGTTTGCATCCTACAGCTTGAGATCAAATGAAACATTCCGAAATAAAACTTGAGAGGAGGAAACCAGATATACTACGCAAAGCAACGTAACCAACAGGAAACTACAGTGGTGCCCCGCAAGACGAATGCCTCGCAAGACGGAAAACCCGCTAGACGAAAGGTTTTCCGTTCTGGAGGTGCTTCGCAAAACGAATTTCCTATGGGCTTGCTTCGCAAGACGAAAATGACTTGCGAGTTCCTGCGGGGTTTTTTCCCTTTCCCTCCCTTTTTCTAAGCCGCTAATCAGCTGATCCGCTAAGCCGCTTAACAGCTGATCCGCTAAGCCGCTTAACAGCTGATCCGCTAAGCCGCTAATAGGCTTGATTCACAAGACGAAAAAACCGCAAGACGAAGAGACTCGCGGACCGGATTCTTTTCGTCTTGCGAGGCACCACTGTATCAAGGTGTTATCTAAAACGTTTCAAAACATTACTAAAGGGGGTCAAATACGGAATGTGCATTTTACAGTCCTAGTTCTGGAGTTGTTTCATATTACCTGTTTTGTTATTTTGGAAATGTCCCCGGAGCACTGATACACAACGGTCCCAGGACAAATCTAAAAGACCCCACACGGCTTCTGAAAGGGCTACAGCCACCCCCGGGTTAAGTGTTGGACTCCTTCAACTTCTTGTTGCTCAGGGACCTCAAGGACGCCAGTGCGAATCCTGACGGTGTGAGGATTTGCCCTCTCAGATCAGCTCTCTCTCGGTCACACATCAGTGGCGTAGCGTGGGTTGCTGGTGCCCGGGGTGAGGAAAGGGTTTCGGTCCCCTGATGGACTGGGCAGCTGGGCTGCAGCTGCACGCTGGGGGGCGGGGGCAAATAGCATGCACAACACGGCGGGTGTGGGGGACTCCCTGGTCCTGAATGGGGTAACTGTGCCCCTGAAGGACCAGGTGCGCAGCCTGGGAGTCATTCTGGACTCTCAGCTGTCCATGGAGGCACAGGTTAATTCTGTGTCCAGGGCAGCTCCACCTGGTACGCAGGATGAGACCCTCCCTGCCTGCAGACTGTCTCGCCAGAGTGGTGCATGCTCTGGTTATCTCCCGCTTGGACTACTGCAATGCGCTCTGACCCTGAAACTGCAATTAATCCAGAATGCGGCAGCCAGACTGGTGACTGGGAGCGGCCGCCGGGACCACATAACACCGGTCCTGAGAGATCTACATTGGCTCCCAGTACATTTCCGAGCACAATTCAAAGTGTTGGTGCCGACCTTGAAAGCCCTAAATGGCCTCGGTCCTGTATACCTGAAGGAGCGTCTCCACCCCCATCATTTTGCCTGGACACTGAGATCCAGCGCCGAGGGCCTTCTGGTGGTTCCCTCATTGCGTGAAGGGAGATTACAGGGAACCAGGCAGAGGGCCTTCTTGGTAGTGGCGCCTGCCCTGAGGAACGCCCTCCCTTCAGATGTGAAGGAAATAAGCAGCTATCCTATCTTTAAAAGACATCTGAAGGCAGCCCTGTTTACGGAAGTTTTTAATATTTAATGCTGTATTGTTTTTAACATTTGATTGGGAGCCGCCCAGAGTGGCTGGGGAGACTCAGCCAGATGGGTGGGGTATAAATAATAAAATATTATTATTATTATTAGGATGATGTCCCCCAGATGCAGGAACTCAGCCCCGCAGCCTCGATAAGGAAGTCTGTCATGGGGGTGCCTGGTTGTGCCTGTCTCAGAATTCTTCACCCACGTCACTGTCTCAAACGCTCCCCGGCGTGCAAACAAAAACCACCAGCAACTTTTGCCTACCTTTGGACCGGAACATCTCTGCCGCCGGCGAATCTGCTTCTTCTGCTGGTTCTGGGTGGTGGTTTTCAACGCTGCGGAGGGGACGAGAAAAAGACAGGTCACTGCAGCAATGCGACCCAAAGCAGATTAAGTTGTTTTTCATCCCCCAGACGCTATCCCCCCCCCCAACCCCGGGGCACTCTGTTTAATCTTTAGCGGAAAACAGATTTCAGGCACGGTCCTCTGTGTCAGAGGACGCCACCTTTCTGCAAAAAAAAAAAAAAAAGCAAAGCAGAGAGATTTGATCTAATTCACTGATAGGAAGCAGGACCCACAACCTCCCCAATCTACTTTCTAGAAGCAAAGCAGCAATATAAACGAGCCTGGCAAATCTTCAAAAAGGTGTGTGTGGTTTTTTAAGTCAAAGGAACCAATAAGCTTCCTTTAATACTTTTTTTTTTTTAAAAGCCAGGCTGCATCCAAGAGGGCCACCATCCCCAACGGCCTTCAACATTAAAATAATAATTTATTGGTTGCCATTAATTTGATTTCAACTCATTTTATAATGAACTGATTTTAGAATGCTGTATTATTTTACTGTTGTTAGCTGCTCTGAGCCCGGCTTCGGCTGGGGAGCGTGGGATCTAAATAAAATTTTATTATTATTATTTATTATTATTTATACCCCACCCATCTGGCTGGGTTTCCCCAGCCACTCTGGGCGACTCCCAACAAAATATTAAAAATACAATAGTCTGTTAAACATTAAAAGCTTCCCTGAACAGGGCTGCCTTCAGATGTCTTCTAAAAGTCTGGTAGTTGTTTATCTCTTTGACATCTGGTGGGCGGGCGCCACCACCGAGAAGGCCCTCTGCCTGGTTCCCTGTAACTTGGCTTCTCGCAGTGAGGGAACCACCAGAAGGCCCTCGGCGCTGGATCTCAGTGTCCGGGCTGGATGATGGGGGTGGAGACGCTCCTCCAGGTAAATTAAATAAATAAATATGTAGATTAAATAAATAATTAAAATAAAGTAAAATAAAATAAAAAATATTATTATTTTATCTGGCTAGGCCTCCCCAGCCACTCTGGGCGGCTTCCAACAGGATATTAGTAAAGGTAAAGGGACCCCTGACCATTAGGTCCAGTCGTGACCAACTCTGGGGTTGCGGTGCTCATCTCGCTTTACTGGCCGAGGGAGCCGGCGTACAGTTTCCGGGTCATGTGGCCAGCAGGACTAAGCCGCTTCTGGCAAACCAGAGCAGTGCACGGAAACACCATTTACCTTCCCGCTGGAGCGGTACCTATTTATCTACTTGCACTTTGTCATGCTTTCAAACTGCTAGGTGGGCAGGAGCAGGGACCGAGCAACGGGAGCTCACCCCGTCGCGGGGATTTGAACCGCCGACCTTCTGATCGGCAAGCCCTAGGCTCTGTGGTTTAACCCACAGCGCCACCTGCATCCCCTAACAGGATATTAAACACACAATAAAACATCATTTGCATACATTGCAAAGCTACAGCAACTGGCCGCCACACAGCTCAGGTTTTGCAAAGCCACCCCTTTTGCATGACCCGAGGTGCACGTGTTGCAAAAGAAATGTTGCACAACAATGATCTCTCAAACTGTGCAAGCAAAAGAAACCGGGGGGTGGGGGGAGAGATCGAGAGACTGGGCACCCCGGTGCTTAGCCACAGACACACCCTGCCTCCTTGCTGCTCCCGACTCTCCAAACCGGAAGCTGGCTGATGTTCTGCCTTCCAACACCTTCTTCCCATGTCAATGTGGCATTATTATTTTTTCTCTTTCAGGCTGCGGGGAGGGAACAAGTGCCGCGGGGGTATTTCCTCCCTCCGTTCTGTCCTGGCACCGGCCGTTGGAAAACCTGCCCCCTCCCCCTTGCCCGTTCCCCCCCCAAGGATGTTTCTCCGGCAGAGGTCTTCCTGCCACTGCAGGCCAAAGGGGAGACCCCCCTCCTTCTAGAACGCCACGCTTGTGATGTCGCCGCCACAACTACAGTCTCATGCGCGTCCCAGGGTTCCAGACTTCGTGGGTCCTGCGGCAAAGCCGACCTAGCGGCGTGGTCCGAAGCCGCAAGGCAACGCATTCGAGAGCAGGGACCGATCGGCGAAACGGGAGCATTCATCGCCGGAGAGAGGGTACCAGCAAACGTAAGGTAGTCGTGTCCTGACATAGCTCACGTCGGTAAAGCACGAGACACCCGCTCTGAGGAGTGAGGGTTCAAGACCCACGTTGTGCAGGTGTCTGGAGGCGGTTGGAGGATGGATGGCGGCTAACAGATTGAGGTCGAATTCTGTCAAGATCAGGGGGGTCAGCGACTTCCGGGTTGGCGCCATCGCCGAATGGCGGACTCCCTCCGAGCTCCGGAGGGAGCCTGCTCGGCAGGGGCTGGGTCCTACCGCGCCGGCGACGCGGGGACCCTCAAAAACCATGGGTGCTGAAACCCATGGACATGGTGACTCGGCTGGCACCTTTTGCGCCCCCCCCGACCCGCGAAGGAGCCTTTTTAAAGGCTGCGGAATGGGTGACAGGGGGGTGGTGGTGCTTTGAGTCCTCCGCTTCCCCTGCCGAGCGAAGCCGCATGCCATTCGACGGAGAGCGCTGACTTCTTCTATTGAAAATTTGGACTTAAAAGAATAACCCGTGAGTAATTGGAACCTGGATTAAAAAGGGGGATAAATTTTTAAAAAATCCGGAGCGAGCGGGGGAGGCGCAAAAAGGAAGTCAGCCCCCCCCCCTTGTTGTAGAGGAGTTAAAGTAATGGATTTGACAACTAAGATCGAGTGCAACCCTATTTTGACAAAGTTACTAACTTCGCGATGGAAAATTATAAGACTGAGCTGGAGGAGAAAGGTGGAATTGAACTAAAACACCCGCCCCCCCCGGAATCCTGGGAGCGATTTGTGAGAGCGCCGGGAGAAGAGAAAGAGAGGTTTTGACAGCTGTCAAAGAGCTGTCAAAGCGGAAGAACAAAAATGAGAACTTTGTTACGAGGACTTTGCCGGTTACATTTGTTATAAATTGGATACAAATTGGTTAAAACAAGGAATAACAAGTTATTTTGACTGGTGGGTGTGATCTGGAAGGGAACTGAGTTATTGCAATCCACCTAGAGGAGCTGAGGGATATTACAAGTATTGTTGGCTTGGAATCTGAATAGAACTTTTTATCTCCTGGGAAACTGCAGAAATGGAACACTATTTTGTCTACAGAGGTCTACACACTAAAGGAGACAATAGATTTATCTATTGAAGAATGGAAGGGACTTGGCATAATGTTTTGTTCCTGAATAACAGAGCCTCTGCAGAGGAATTAGAAGCTTTTGGAATTAGAACATTTGTGCAGGAGAGCAGGAAAAAAAAAAAAAAGGAGGAGAGAGATCAACAAGAACAACAAGAATTGGATAAAGTTGGAAGTGGGAACATTTGGGACATCCAGATTTGAAAGGTCTAAAGAAATAAAATTGGAGTTTTTACTCCTAAATAGAAAAATCTGGATGGAAGAAATGGGCCTTTTTGAGATAGACTCCTTCCAAGATTGGACATTCCAAATTAAAGATGACTGGTAAAGGACTATGGCCTAGATAGATGTGGGAGCTCCAGGAAGACATCAGACGTTGATGAACATTGGGAACGCAACCGGGAAAGGGGGGAGGGAAATTTGGAATCCAAAGGGCGTAAAATTATATTTGATTATTTTAATTATATTTTATAATTTTATCCTAATTAATTATATTTGATTATTTTAATCTGTATTGTATATCAAAGGGGGGAACGCGTGGAAGGGAACAGGTCGATTTTAGGGGATGGGAAAATATTTTTAAAATTGGGCTAATGATAATAAGTTCAAAATCTGGGATAAGAACTTGCTGAATTTATTTGTAAGAATTGGAATACAAGAGGGGGAGGGGAGGGGAAGTCCTGGAAATATGTTATTGAAAATAAGATTTTAAATTCGGATGTTTTGTTTTTCTTTTTATTTTGTTGTAATTGGAAATTTCTAATAAATATTATTAAAAAAAAAAGAAAAAAGATCAGGGGTCAGCAACCTTTTTCAGCCGTGGGCTGGTCCACCGTCCCTTAGACCAGTGTTTCCGGCCTACAACTCCCATCACCCCTAGCTAGCAAGACCAGTGGTCAGGGATGATGGGAATTGTAGTTCAAAAACAGCTGGAGGCCCAAGGTTGGGAAACACTGCCTTAGACCATGTGGTGGGCCGGAATACTTTTTTTTGGAGGGGGGGGGAAATGAACAAATTCCTATGCCCCACAAATAACCCAGAGATGCATTTTAAATAAAATTCTACTCTTGTAAAAACACGCTCATTCCCAGACCGTCCGCCGGCTGGATTTAGAAGGCGATTGGGCCGGATCCGGCCCCCAGGCCTTAAGTTGCCTAGCCCTGGTCAAGACGGAACTATAGTGTATGCTTGGGTTGCGAACATGATGCATGCTCTCAACCTGCAGCGGTACGTCTGTGCACACACGGGTTGCGATTCGGTTCTTCTGCGCATGTGCAAAGCACGATTTAGTGCTTCTGCCAAAGCCAAAACCCAGAAGTACAGTGGTGCCTCGCAAGACAAAATTAATTCGTTCCGCAAGTTTTTTCGTCTTGCGATTTTTTTCGTCTTGCGAAGCACGGACTTTGGAAAAGCTTCAAAAATCGCCAAAGTCTTCAAAAACCTCAAAAAAGGCTACCACACCGTGTCCTATGAGTTGCTCCTCGAAGTGAATGCACGGTTTTAAGAAAAAGGAAAGAAACTTGCAAGACGTTTTCGTCTTGCGAAGCAAGCCCATAGGGAAATCCGTCTTGCGAAGCAACTCAAAAAACGAAAAACTCTTTCGTTTTGCAAGTTTTTCGTCTTGCGAGGCACCACTGTAACCTGTTCCAGTACTTCTGGGTTTTGGCGGTCCATAACCTGAAAAAATGCATCTGTAAGAAGCATCTGTAACCCGAGGTATGACTGCGCTGTTTTTTGGGGTTGGAGTGGGCAGGTGTGGGGGACTCCCTGGTCCTGAATGGGGCAACTGTGCCCCTGAAGGACCAGGTGCGCAGCCTGGGAATCATTCTGGACTCACAGCTATCCATGGAGGCACAGGTCAATTCTGCGTCCAGGGCAGCTGTCTACCACATCCATCTGGTACGCAGGATAAGACCCTCCCTGCCTGCAGACTGTCTCGTCAGAGTGGTGCATGCTCTGGTTATCTCCCGCTTGGACTACTGCAATGCGCTCTACATGGGGCTACCTTTGAAGGTGACCCAGAAACTGCAACTAATCCAGAATGCAGCAGTAGTCCCAGGAAGAATGTATACAAAAACTTACGGAATATGCAGAAATGGCAAAACGTACCGGAAGAATAAGATATCAATATAAGCTTTTTATAAAAGAATGGAAATGGTTTCTTGAATATTTACAGATAAATTGTACAGTGGTGCCTCGCAAGACGAAATTAATCCGTTCCGCGATTCTCTTCGTCTAGCGGTTTTTTCGTCTTGCGAAGCAAGCCCATTGACAGCTTAGCGGATTAGCGCTATTAGCGGTCTAGCGGCTTTTAGCGATCAGCTGAGAAGCGGCTTATCAGCGGAACAGCTGATAAGCGGCTTAGCGCTTAGGGAAAGGGCAAAAAAAAGCGGGGGGGGGGGGAAACCGTGGGAACTCGCAATATTTTTTCGTCTTGCGAGGCAACCCCATAGAGAAATTCGTTTAGCGAAGCGCCTCCAAAACGGAAAACCCTTTCGTCTAGCGGGTTTTCCGTCTTGCGAGGCGTTCGTATTGCGGGGCACCACTGTAAACAGATGAGAACATTGGCAGGATCATTGCAATAACCTGCAGTTTCGTAAGAGTATATATTTAAAGCAGATGAATCAAGGAGCAAATTAAGTTAATCTGGATATGCAGAAGATATTGAAAATAAATTTAAGGAACCGCAGAAAGAGGGGGAAGGAAGTCAATTTTCAAATGTCAAAATGATTGTAGAATTAGTGAAACGTATAAACCAGAAAAGTATAAATCAAAAAATTATACATGTAAAAAAAGTGCTGGAGAACCAAGTTTGGGGAAATGAGCAAGAAGAACCAATTGGCTTGACGTTCCACAAAGCAGCCTTCCTGTGTTCCGAAGTAAAACCATTATTTTCACCCACCCATTCTGTGCCTTTGAACCATCATCTAACAAATCGACCCGGTCCCACAAATAGCTCAAAGCCACAAAAATGTCGCTGAAGGTTTTCAAGTAGGACAAGATTCCTTTGTTGCCTTCATCAGCCCCTCAGATCTCAAGAGAAGGGAACATTGAGAAATTGAGCTGGTTTATGGTGCGTTGAGGAGGAAAAAGGCTGGCCAACTTTTTCCAAGATGGCACAGACACCAAGAGCACACAAGCTTCCTGGAAAACATTGATTGAACCCTAGCGGCACAAGAACGCGGTTAAGTCTTGCTTCTTGGGATTGAAAGAATTATCTCCTCCTAAAAAGATGAATGGACCGTGTCACCATTAAGAAAAGGAGGTCGGAACAGGCCAATATGTCCCTGGATCAATGACCAATTTGGGTATACATCAGAAGATCTGTTTGTGGGTAAGCAACTTCCTGACCGATAGGCCGCAGACAGTGAGAATGGGACCTTACTATTCTTCTACTCTAGTATTAAGCACAGGAGCCCCTCAGGGGTGTGTGTTAAGCCCCTTTCTCTATTCCCTGTACACATTTGACTGCACCCCACTGTATAAGTCCAACACAATCATCAAATTTGCGGATGATACAACAGTGGTGGGGCTCATTAGTGAGAATGATGAGGCTGCTTATAGGAAAGAAGTACAGGGGTTAATTCAATGGTGCAAAGAAAATAATCTTATGCTTAACACCAAAAAAACCAAAGAACTCATAATTGATTTTAGGAGAAAGAAAAGTGCATTTTTACCATTGCACATAAATGGCGAGGAGGTGGAGAGGGTTGGTAGTTTTAAATACCTGGGCACTTACATCTCTGAGGACCTCTCATGGACTGCAAATATTAATATGGTTGTGAGGAAGGTGCAGGGGAGGTTGTATTTCCTGAGAATGCTCAGAGGATTGAATCTGTCTCAGCACCTACTTCTGTCCTATTATCATAGTACCATTGAGAGTGTCTTAACCTATAATATATTATCGTGGTATGGGAGCAGCTCTGGAATGGATAAAAAAGCTTTACAGAGAATAATTAAAATTGCCCAGAATGTTATTGGGCTCCAACTACCAACCCTGGATGAGATCTTCACGTCTCGCAGCTTGAAGAAGTCACACACTATCCTGAGAGATCCCACCCATCCTGCTCACAACCTCTTTGAACTGTTGCCTTCGGGCAGAAGATATAGGACAATGAAAACACGAACCACACGCCTTCTGAATAGTTTCTATCCAAGAGCTCTGATTGCACTAAATAATGATCTCAGGGCCAGTTGTAAGAAATAGCAAGCAGTGAGTAGTAAGGAATGAGATAGGTTTTAGGTTATGCTATGCTTCTAATAGGTTGTGTTATATTCTGGATTATGTATGTTTTAATAGATTATGTCTGAATAGGATGAGAGTGTTGGAGATACGTGCAAATGTGTATGTGAATCCGGTCTTGGGTGTTTGATTTTCGTTGTTGTGTATACTGTGTATATACGGACAATGACAATAAATTTATCTAATCTATCTAATCTAATCTAATCTAATCAAGGGACTTTTCTTCTTTAAGATCTCAAAGCTCTTAACCGAGCTCAAGGTTGTCCTCTGAATGAGCTAGACGTTTAACTGAGAATCAATCACTATCAGTCCATACTTTGAAAAATAAGACTTTAGAGCTGTCTTGTCCAGAAATGGCAACTAGACATTCCTTTCTGGTGACTGTAACCTTGTTTTAAGGCGACATTTGGTGTCTAGCTCATATATATATGAGTTTCTAATAGTAATAATAATTTATAGTTCATACCCCACCCATCTGGCTGGGTTTCCCCAGCCACTCTGGGCAGCTCCCAACAAAATATTAAAAATACAATACAACATCAAACATTAAAAACTTTCCTTGGCAGGGCTGCTCTTCAGATGTCTTCTAAAAGTCAGATAGTTGTTTATTTCCTTGACATCTGATGGGAGGGCGTAACCTCACTTCTCGCAATGAGCGAACCGCCAGAAGGCCCTCGGAGCTGGACCTCAGCGTCCGGGCAGAACGATGGGGGTGGAGATGCTCCTTCGGGGATACTGGACCGAGGCCGCTGAGGGCTTTAAAGGTCAACACCAACACTTTGAATTGTGCTCGGAAACGTACTGGGAGCCAGTGTAGGTCTTTCAAGACCAGTGTTATGCAGTCTTGGCAGCCGCTCCCAGTCCCCAGTCTAGCTGCCACATTCTGGATTAGTTGCAGTTTCTGGGTCACCTTCAAAGGTAGCCCCACGTAGAGCACATGGCAGTAGTCCAAGCGGGAGATAACCAGAGCATGTACCACCCTGGAAAGACATTCTGTGGGCAGGGAGGGTCTCATCCTGCGTACCAAATGGAGCTAACAATGGTTCCAGGGTCCGTATCTCCTTCTGGGAAAGAGGCACAGTGGAGAGTGTCTTATCTTTAGTATATATGGTTCCTTGGCACATATATACAACCTGAGCCTAAGATAGAGGTGCATTAGCACCCCAAGAAGGTATTGCTTGTCCCATAGCCACAGCCTGGGATTCCCACCAAAATCAGGCATGGCTCTGTTTCTCTGCTTCAACTCTGGCTTTTGTTTTTCCAAAGCACCTGCCAGCCGGGGGCTCCCAATTGTCTTTTGGCCCAGAGCCCAGTTCCTTTGTTACCTTAACGACCCATACCTAGGCCATTCCCACTTAACTTGTCTGATTGCTCCAGCGATTGGATCATTGTTGTTTCCGGGAATTAAAAGGCACTCAGGCATAGAGCCTAACCGCAACCCCTACTCAGCAAACGCAGAAGAATATTTAAGATTGCTCGTTTGGAAACCCAACTTCAATAATCCGAGTACCAGGAGTTTGTCCTGATTGCGCCATGGCTACGGACACTCGCTTAGAAGAAATGTGATTATAGAATCACAGACTTGGAGGGTCATGTAGTCCAACGCCCTGCAATGCAGGAACTCCCCAGCTAAAGCATCCATGACAGATGTCCGTCTAACCTCTGCTTAAAAATCTCCAGGGAAGGAGAGTCCACAGGCTCCCGAGGGAGACCGTTGCACTGTGATTGTGGAGGGCATGTGTGCCAAAAATCACACAAACCTGAGCTATGTACACTTCTCAGGTCAAGGGGGAAGAAACCTCAAAAACCTCCCAACGAGAACCGAGCATGCTGAATTGTCACAGAACGTTTATAGCTAAAGCCTCTCTAGATCACCTTCAAGCGCAGCCAAACTCTGGTAACCTCAAGGCTAGATTACTGCAATGCGTTACATGTAGGGCTGCCTCGGAAGACGGTTCGGAAACTTCAGCCGGTGCAGCATTTAGCAGCCAGGTTGCTCACCGGACGACAAGACAGTTTGGGCATATTGCACCGATCCTGGTCCGACTGCACTGGCTACGAATTTGTTTCCGGGCCCAATTCAAAGTGCTGGTTCTGACCTATAAAGCCTTAAATGGATCACAATACCTCAAGGACCGCCTCTTTCTGTATGAACCTACCCGGACCCTGAGATCACCTTCTGAGGCCCTCCTTCGTGTGCCTCCTCCTTGAGAGGTCCGGAGGGTGGCAACAGGAGAACGGGGCCTTTTCTACAGTGGCTCCCAGACTGTGGAATGCTCTCCCCAAGGAAGTTCGCCTGGCACCTTCATTACACATCTTTAGGCGCCAGGCAAAGTGTTCCTTTGTAAACAGGCCTTTGGTTGATCCAATTTACATCCTATGCCCTTTTAAAATGTGGTGGTTTTTTTAGGATAAAAGATTCTCCAGTTTGTTGATATCAGACAGAAGCAGGGTCTCATTAGCCGCTGGAGAGGTGCTGCGCTGTGTCGCACTTTTAATTTGGAAATCCACCATGATGGAAGTCAAGAGCAGGCTGCAGAACTACAAATATAGGGGGAGGTGAGCCTTTAATATGTCATTATATTTGTATTTCCTGTTTGATTTGTTAAACCTCCCCTGGAAAGGCTAATGTTTGATGCAACCGGTCTGGGAAAATTACTGAGCAGACGCTTAGACTTGATTTCATCAGAACTGAGTGAAGATGGTGGCTGCCAGCAGCAAAAAGACCTTTGGATTGATTTGGCAGAAACACCAGCGTGTGAGGAGATGATGCAAACTTATAGAGGGGATTCATGTATACCTCCAGGTATATAAAACTCATGGCCACTGGTCCCATCACCTCCTGGCAAATAGAAGGGGAAGAAATGGAGGCAGTGAGAGATTTTACTTTCTTAGGCTCCATGATCACTGCAGATGGTGACAGCAGTCACGAAATTAAAAGACGCCTGCTTCTTGGGAGAAAAGCAATGACAAACCTAGACAGCATCTTAAAAAGCAGAGACATCACCTTGAAAACAAAGGTCCGCATAGTTAAAGCTATGGTTTCCCCACTAGTGATGTATGGAAGTGAGAGCTGGACCATAAAGAAGGCTGGTCGCCGAAGAATTGATGCTTTTGAATTCTGGTGCTGGAGGAGACTTGAGAGTCCCATGGACTGCAAGAAGATCAAACCTCTGCATTCTGAAGGAAATCAGCCCTGAGTGCTCACTAGAAGGACAGATCCTGAAGCTGAGGCTCCAAGACTTTGGCCACCTCAGGAGAAGAGAAAAGACCCTGATGTTGGGAAAGATGGAGGGCCCAAGGAGAAGGGGACGACAGAGGATGAGGTGGTTGGACAGTGTTCTCGAAGCTACCAGCATGAGTTTGACCCAACTGCGGGAGGAAGTGGAAGACAGGAGTGCCTGGCATGCTCTGGTCCAGGGGGTCACGAAGAGGCGGACACGACTAAACAACTAAACAACAAGAACAACAAATATGAAACTCAATAAACAAAACAAAACAAAACTTGCATGCACAGACACGTAAGGGAGAGAAAGGGTTAACCAACCTGGAGGAAGTGACCACACAGACATCATCAATGGACACCCTGCAGGGCTGTTGGACAGGAGACTGCATGGAGACCCCAAGAGAGCCATTCGCCATCGCCACTTGAGCTGCCATCTTGCGCACCACCTCCCTGTAAGGAAAGTCACCCATTTAGATTAAGGAGGACTCTTGTGGAACTGCAAGGGACGCGGGTGGCGCTGTGGGTTAAACCACAGAGCCTAGGACTTGCCAATCAAAAGGTCGGCGGTTCGAATCCCCGCAACGGGGTGAGCTCCCGTTGCTCAGTCCCTGCTCCTGCCAACCTAGCAGTTCGAAAGCATGTCAAAGTGCAAGTAGATAAATAGGTACCACTCTGGTGGGAAGGTAAATGGCGTTTCCGTGTGCCGCTCTGGCTCGCCAGAAGCGGCTTAGTCCTGCTGGCCACATGACCCGGAAGCTGTACGCCGGCTCCCTCGGCCAGTAAAATGAGATGAGCACCACAACCCCAGAGTCAGTCACGACTGGACCTAATGGTCCCTTTACCTTTACTTGTGGAACTGCAATGGTGCCCCACCAGGGAGAGATGGCGTATGTAACCTGAGGTACCACTGTCGACTGAAATGGCAGAAACTAACTGTGGAAAGCTCAGAGATCTAGATGACAATTTTTTTTTTAAAAAAAGGAAAATGTTTACAGTGGTACCTTGGGTTACAGATGCTTCAGGTTACAAACACTTCAGGTTACAGACTCCGCTAACCCAGAAATACTACCTCGGGTTAAGAACTTTGCTTCAGGATGAGAACAGAAATCGTGCGGCAGCAGCAGGAGGCCCCATTAGCTAAAGTGGTACCTCAGGTTAAGAACAGTTTCAGGTTAAGAATGGACCTAAGAACGAATTAAGTTCTTAACCCAAGGTACCACTGTATTATGTATTTGCAAAAGTATAGCAAACAGGTTAATTACATTGGCAGGATTTTAAGAGCACTTGTAATTTTAGAGACGGCCCAGGAAATTTGAAGCTAAAAATAATTTGGAGCAGAAACGATATGCAACTGAAAAGAAAATTTAAGGGAGGGAAGTCACGGGATTTGGAATATCCCATTTTATGGATTTGATATTTTGTATCCTTTGTTGTTGTTTATATTTTGTTACTTTTGTTGAAAATGTAATTTAAAAATATTATGAAAAAGGAGGAAACAAAGAGCTCACTGCTTATCCGCAATTTATAAGCATATCAATCTTCCATTGAGAAGATTCCAGTTGGAAATGCAAAGCTCTTTCCCACATGAACTGCAGTATATAGAGTTTCTCTCTTCTTCCTTCCTAAGCTGACACTACAAGAAAGGGGGGGGGGAACCACATTGCTCAACTCAGACTTCGCTGCACCTGCTGTCTCCTCACTTCCAGCCGCCCTACGGCTGCCGAAATCATCCAAGCCGTTTCAGCCAATGGGAGGGCTGCATAGCATCATCCCAGCTCCCGTCATGTGAAGTCGGGTCTCTAGACGCAGCGGCAAGTTGGGGTTACTACAGCACATTCACCTACTAGCAGCGGTGAGCTCAGCAGCCGTGACTCCTGCCTGAGCCACAGTCAGCAGATCTGACTCATTTTTGCACTTTGCACTGCAGTTGTTGGTTTTGGTGCATGTGTGCAAAACAGCACCTTCCGAAACACATATACAGTGGTACCTTGGGTTGCAAATGCTTCAGGTTTCAGACTCCGCTAACCCAGAAATAGTACAGTGGTGCCTCGCAAGACGAAAGTAATCCGTTCCGCGAGTCTCTTCGTCTTGCGGTTTTTTCGTCTTGCGAAGCATGGCTATTAGCAGTTTAGCCGCTATTAGCGGCTTAGAAAAAGGGGGGGAAAGGGGAAAAACTCACAAGACGTTTCGTCTTGCAAAGCAAGCCCATAGGGAAATTTGTCTCGCGAAGCACCTCAAAAGACGGAAAACTCTTTCGTCTAGCAAGTTTTTCGTCTTGCGAGGCATTCGTCTTGCAGGGCACCACTGTACCTCAGGTTAAGAACTTTGCGTCAGGATGAGAACAGAAATCGCGTGGCGGCCGTACGAGGCCCCATTAGCTAAAGTGGTGCTTCAGGTTAAGAACAGTTTCAGGTTAAGAACGGACCTCCGGAACGAATTAAGTACTTAACCTGAGGTACCACTTGAAGCAGGTGCATTCCCACATTTTAAGGTAAAGGTAAAGGGACCCCTGACTATTAGGTCCAGTCGTGACCGACTCTGGAGTTGCGGCGCTCATCTCGCTTTACTGGCCGAGGGAGCCGGCGTGCAGCTTCTGGGTCATGTGGCCAGCAGGACTAAGCCGCTTCTGGCGAACCAGAGCAGCGCACGGAAACGCTGTTTACCTTCCCGCCGGAGCGTCCCACATTATAAGTACACATAAAAACCTCAGCACCGTCACAACTGTGGAAATATAACGTGTGTTTGCTTCTCCACACAATGAGGACTGCAACCGTGCTTTGTGAGCCTGCTTGCCTACCTGGAATTCTTGTCAGCTACAGCTAGCAGGTGGGCCAGTATGGAGCACCTGAATACTGGTAGCATCCCAAACCCCTTAAAAGCTGAGGAGACCCGTGAGCCAGATGTTGTCGATACAGACAGTTCTGTCTCAGGGTTCCAGATGAAGGTTCTGGGTTGCCCTCCACCAGGCCTGACTCAGAACAGACCCATCGATGTCACCACCAAGGGAGTCCTGCCAACCAGTTTCAGTGGGTTTACTCGGAGTAGGACCAGCACTGGCTACGAGCCATTTTTATTATTATTTATTAACTTCACAGGGACGCGGGTGACGCTGTGGGTTAAACCACAGAGCCTAGGACTTGCCGATCAGAAGGTCGGCAGTTCGAATCCCCGTGATGGGGTGAGCTCCCGTTGCTCGGTCCCTGCTCCTGCCAACCGAGCAGTTCAAAAGCACACCAGCGAAAGTAGATCAATAGGTACCGCTCCGGCAGGAAGGTAAATGTCGTTTCCGTGTGCTGCTCTGGTTCGCCAGAAGCGGCTTAGTCTAGCTGGCCACATGACCCGTAAGCTCTACACCGGCTCCCTCGGCCAATAAAGCAAGATGAGCGCCACAACCCCAGAGTCGGTCACGACTGGATCTAATGGTCAGGGGTCCCTTTACTTATTAACTTCACATGCCACCCTTTCATTCAGAGATCACAGGGCAGTTTACAACATAAAAACACAGAACATAATGAATGAAGCAATAATGCTCCACTTCTTGGAATAACCAACAGAATGTTCCGTCTCTCTTTCAGTGACTATCGCGGTGGCAAGGGAATTCGTTGCAAACCAGTGACACATCAGAGATGAAAGCTCTGAAATCGTACATTAAACGCATGCTACCGTGTAATGGATTTAGATTAAGCCCATGTTATCCGGGCTGCCTTTCTTCCTTTCTTTTAAATAATTAGCTGCTTTTTCCTCTCAGCCTTAAATACCTTGCAGGGCTGTGCTGAGAGGGCAAAATGGGCAGAGGAAGGCGACGGGCGATGCTTGCCACCCTGAGCTACTTAGAGGAATACAAAGGTGATGAATGAAAAGTCTACAGTGCCATAAAACACACCAATAATATACAGTGCTGCCCCGCAAGATGAACGCCTCGCAAGACGGAAAACCCGCTAGACGAAAGGGTTTTCTATTTTGGAGGCGCTTCACAAAACGAATTTCCCTATGGGCTTGCTTGGCAAGACAAAAATGTCTTGCGAGTTCCTGCGGGGGTTTTTTCCCTTTTCCCCCCCTTTTCCTAAGCCCTAAGCCGCTTATCAGCTGATCCGCTAAAAGCCGCTAAACCGCTAATAGCGCTAATCCGCTAAGCTGTCAATGGGCTTGCTTCGCAAGATGAAAAAACCGCTATACAAAGAGCCTCACGGAACGGATTAATTTCGTCTTGCGAGGCACCACTGTAATGCATCTCTCAAGGGAGGGAATCCAGATTGGATGCTCCTTGGGGCAGAGTAATAATAATAATTTATTATTTATACCTGCCCATCTGGCTGGTTTTCCCCAGCCACTCTGGGCAGCTTCCAACAGAATACTAAAATACAATAACCTATTAAACATTAAAAGCTTCCCTGAACAGGGCTGCCTTCAGATCGTCTTCTAAAAGTTTGGTACAGTGGTACCTCGGGTTACATAGGCTTCAGGTTACAGACTCCGCTAACCCAGAAATAGTACCTTGGGTTAAGAACTTTGCTTCAGGATGAGAGCAGAAATCGCGCAGTGGCGGCAGCGGGAGGCCCCATTAGCTAAAGCGGTACCTCAGGTTAAGAACAGTTTCAGGTTAAGAACGGACCTCCAGAACGAATTAAGTTCTTAACCCGAGGGACCACTGTAAACATAATCATAAGCTCCATTGCAACCCCCCCCCCAAAAAATTAACAACCAGTTTCATTGGGGGTGGAAATGGCGAGTAGACAGTCTGTTGTGGTGACCACCACCCAGGCTGGAGATTAGTTTTATTTCTGAGTTTCTAGCACTGCTCCTTGCCAGCCCGACTTGGGGGGAGGGCGCCAAATTTTGCATCTTCCAATGTAGATGTTTTGACTACTGAGCTAATGGTTTATTTTTTTAGGAAGGGGTTGGGGGAATTGATCCAGTTTGTGTTTCCGCTTCCTTATGCAAATACTCAAACAATGCCGCAATTTGTCAACAGAGATGGCTTACGCAACTTGCGGTCGGTCGCTAGGGTGTTTTGGAGAGTTTTCACCTGCAGTTGGGGGGGGGGAATGCTATGGGGACACAAGAGTCCACGCTGCCCTTGTCAAACAGGTTAAAATAACAGATCTTTTATCATGGAGCAAGACCGCTGCAACCTCCCATTGTTCCAAACAGCTTGCTCAAGGCAAACCAATCAGAAAGATAATGGCACCTTAAACTTAGATTATGGTCACCGCAACAGAATGCTTGGGGGCCTTTTCTCCCCACAATAAAATTTATTTTCAATCTCATTTCTATACCGCTTTATATTTTAAAGAAGAAAAATATCCAAGTGGTTTACAACACATTGAAAGGTCAAACAAATTCAAGCTTCCGGGTAAGTAATTCACATCCTTCTCTAAGGGGCATTTTGCTTTCCCCATACTGATTTGTCTCCTCGATTTATAGAAATACCGCATAGCAGGACGACAGGCTGGTGTAGTGGTTAGAGCATGGGTAGGCAAACTAAGCCCTGGGGGCCAGATCTGGCCCAATTGCTTTCTAAATCCGGCCCGCGGACAGCATGGAATCAGCGTGTTTTCACACGAGTAGAATGTGTCCTTTGATTTAAAATGCATCTCTGGGTTATTTGTGGGGCGTAAAAATTCATTCATTACCCCCCCAATATAGTCTGGCCCCCCACAAGGTCTGAGGGACAGTGGACTGGCCCCTGCTGAAAAAGTTTGCTGACCCCTGGGTTGGAGCATCAGACTAGGACCTAGGAGATCAGTGTTTGAATCCCCACGCTTCAGGTTACAGACTCCGCTAACCCAGAAATAGTACCTCAGGTTAAGAACTTTGCTTCAGGATAAGAACAGAAATTGTGCTTTGGCAGCAGTGGGAGGCCCCATTAGCTAAAGTGGTGCTTCAGGGTTAAGAACAGTTTCAGGTTAAGAACGGACCTCCGGAACGAATTAAGTACTTAACTCAAGGTACCACTCTAACTGTATGACGCTGTCACCTACGTACCCAGTTTTGTAATGGGTCAGAACAAGTTTAAGGGTCTGTATGCGGATCTGGGGCATTATTCCAAGGTGATAAAACTCCACTGGCTGATGAGATATCGAATGTTAACAGTAAGACCAACATCTCCTCTCTTGGGGAAAAATACTGCACAAATGCATTGTTACCAGAATTCTGGAGAGAATCCTAGTGAGGTCTCCAGGGCGATTTCTCTCCCTCTTCTTGGTTACATTTTTGGCCTTGCTTTGTTTACCGCTCCAGGGAAGGGGGGGGGGATTGCCATAAAGCTTTTTCATGGAAATGTACGGTTGGAAGGGTCTTCAAGTCCAGACCCCCTGAAAGGCAGGGATCTCAGCTCGACAATCCCGGGCAGGTGCCAATACAATCTCAACCCAAAAACCTCCAGTGAAGATCTCACCACCTTCTGAGGAAGCTCTCAAACAGCAGTAGCCGTTCTTCCTGATCTTCAGGGCCCCTTTCCAAGTCTACAAGCCTACGATTATACGACTCCCCTAGTTTAGCTGGAGAGTCCCATGGACTCTTGAGAGTCCCATGGACTACAAGAAGAACAAACCTCTCCATTCTGAAGGAAATCAGCCCATGAGTGCTCAACGGAAGGACAGATCCTGAAGCTGAGGCTCCAAGACTTTGGCCACCTCATGAGAAGAGAAGACTCCCTGGAAAAGACCCTGATGCTGGGAAAGATGGAGGGCGCAAGGAGAAAGGGGACGACAGAGCTACAGGCACTGGGCACAAAAGGTGAGCAACAGCCTGGCTAACACCCACCAACCTTCAGATTAATTTTTCTTTTTAAGAATATGCTGTGCATTTGGAGTTCACCTTGTTGGAGACGCACCACTGATCAAAACAATCTTTTCACAGGCATCTACTTGGCCATACAGTGGTACCTCGGGTTACATACGCTTCAGGTTACAGACTCCGCTAACCCAGAAATAATACCTCGCGTTAAGAACTTTGCTTCAGGATGAGAACAGAAATCGTGCTCCGGCGGCACAGCGGCAGCAGGAGGCCCCATTAGCTAAAGTGGTGCTTCAGGTTAAGAACAGTTTCAGGTTAAGAATGGCCCTCCGGAACGAATTAAGTACTTAACCCGAGGTACCACTGTAGTGAGAAGAGAATGCTGGACAACATGGGCTGCTGGCAAGCTTCTTATGCTAACCGACGAGTAACAAGGAACTACTAGCAGATGAGCACAGGATACGGGTGGCACTGTGGTCTAAACCACAGAGCCTAGGACTTGCCGATCAGAAGGTCGGCGGTTCGAATCCCCGCAATGACGGGGTGAGCTCCCGTCGTTCGGTCCCTGCTCCTGCCCACCTAGCAGTTCGAAAGCATGTCAAAGTTCAAGTAGATAAATAGGTACCACTCTGGCGGGAAGATAAACGGCGTTTCCGTGCGCTGCTCTGGTTCGCCAGAAGCGGCTTAGTCCTGCTGGCCACATGACCCTGAAGCTGTACGCCGGCTCCCTCAGCCAAGAAAGCGAGATGAGCACCACAACCCCAGAGTCGGCCACGACTGGACCTAACGGTCAGGAGTCCCTTTACTTTTTTACTAGCAGATGAAATGAGGAAAAAGGAAGGCTTCCCTAGATCTGCATTTTTGTCTGCAAGAGAGCCAGTTCCCAAGAGGGGAAGAGAAAAAGCAAGTTGTATTTTTGCACCGACACCAGCGACTTCTGCTTTGGCAACTAAAGCCTGCAACAGCAGTTGCAGAAGAGACACCCACACACCTCTCCCAGAGTTAAAAATGACAACAGTTCCGGCCCTCTCGCAGGAAATGTGCTGAAGCAAAGGTAATTTTTCAAATTCCGGATGTCACACCTAAATTGCCCCTTCTTTAGCAAGTATTGCTTCAAAATGTGGTACGTCGACTCTGGGCTGCCCCTGTTCCTCTCCCCAAAACACTCCGGCTGATTCTGCTGAAGGGAGACCTCAGCCCCCAAATGTGACCCCCCCCAAAAATGGATGACCTCACAGAGGAAAGGGGCACGAAAAACGCTTTGCAAAAAGTGACCTCCTTTCTCAAAATAAGTTGGCTAGCTCGTCTCTCATAGACACATAGGCTTCCATACAAAATACACATACAGTGGTACCTCGGGTTACATACGCTTCAAGTTACACACTCCGCTAACCCAGAAATAGTGCTTCAGGTTAAGAACTTTGCTTCAGGATGAGAACAGAAATCACGTGGCGGCAGCAGGAGGCCCCATTAGCTAAAGTGGTGCTTCAGGTTAAGAACAGTTTCAGGTTAAGAACGGATCTCCGGAACGAATTAAGTCCTTAACCCGAGGTACCACTGTACAGCCAGAGACAGTGGATGGGGCAGGGGAGAATGGGAGCCCAGAATTTCAGTTTTCACCCTGCGCTCTCTGCATGAGGGATGTGGGAACCTGTGGACCCTTCAAATGTGACTGAACATCTCACCCCCCTTAAAATAAATAATATGAACACAGTAAAAATGGTAAGTGTGACAGATGAGAAATGCATATAAACAGGAAAAATAAATAAAACGGAGGTACAACGGGGACAAAAACCCAGAAAAGAACCACATTCAACTATTGCATATGAAAAGAAAGAAAGAGGGAGAGTCAATTAATTCAGTTCTCAATAAAGCCCATCGTTCCTTGACGATTGATCGTGTTGGCTGCTGGGAACTGGAGTCCCATAAGATGGGGGGGGGGCACAGTTCTGCCATCCTACAATGCTCAGGGGATAACTAACTAATCTCCTTCACCCGTCTAAGCCTACCTCACAGGGTTGATAAAATTGGGAGGTTTAGCAGGGGGCGGAGTAGAGAGCTGCAAGCCCACATTGCTGAACTCCTGCAAACCTGAACTCATTTCAGGGCATTATTTAATTCCCTGCAGCTGCTACAGTTCAATTTCCAGCTGTTTTTTTCCTCATTTCTTTAAGCTTTTAGGGTACAAATGTCTATCAGGGCTGAACATCTGCCACCAGCCACCCCCCCCTTCCCACCCATTTCTCACAAAGCTTCAACTCACCCCCACCCAACCCAAAAGCCCACCCACCCAAAGTAACACTAGAACTGTGTGGACCCCTTTTCCTTTTCTCTATTAGGGACCCTTACGGAACAGGCGCAGCCCCTACAAGCCTGTTTCCTCAATGAGGGGTTTTTCAAGCCCACCCCCCACAAAAAATCCTGGAGCTCTTGAAAAAAGTAGCTGTAAAGCACTGTACACAGGCCCCCTCCCCACCCAGAAACCAGTTTAAAAGGAAGAGCCCCCAGGTAACCCAAGCCTCACATGCACCCCATTTAAATGCAATGTGCTCTTCATTTTTTACTGCCACTACCAGAAGCAGCTATGTTATCCTATATATCATTAACTCATATACCTTCACACCTAAGGTCCAAGGGCGGGTTAATATTAAAACGCCAATCTTTAAAAAACGGTTTATAATTAACCAAAAGTTTGGGGGGGGGGGGAAACGACATATTTTACAACCCTCTTTTCCCTACAATAAAACCCCAGGGTAGCTTTCTCAAGTATCAAGGAAGGTACAATAAAGCTGAATTGCAACCATTCATATTTATGATGATGATGCTGATTTTATAAATCATGATTATTGAATGGTTTTATGTTACAAAAAACACTACAGCCACACTACCACTAAATATAACTACGAAATAAAACTTACATACATCAATATTTAGTGTGTTATTTATTTACCGTCTTATTTCCTCCCAAACATTTTTGATTATTAGTTGAATTTGTCTGCATTTTTAAGCCCTCCTCCCACTGAGGCAAATGAAGCACACAAATTGTCCCCAGCTCCAAAAAGTACGCATTCCACTCCATAAACCTCAAAAAATGGGGAAAAAATTGAGCTAAAATCTCCCCACCTCTCTTACCTGCCTGTTGAGAAAAGCTTCTGCCGCAGGAGAAGCGGCGTGCGCGGCCCCTTTAAAGGCAGGAGGCGTGGCCTGTAAAACGGGGGGCGTGGCCTCGCCCGCTCCACATCTGTCGCTGCCTTTTCCATTGGCTGGACGACGGGCGCGCGAGGCGGGCGGCGCCATCTTGGGAGCGGGCGAGAGGCTCAGCTGCGCTTCATTCACCAGCCGGCTGCCACGCCCTGCTTCTGCGCACGCGCAAGCGCCTCTTTATGTATCGCTGCCGAGTAACCCCCGGTCATTGACCTCCCCGGTTAGCTGAATGAATGAATGAATGAATGGGCGAGCGGCTGGCAGCGAATGAATGGGAAGCCCACCGCCACGTGGCTCTGGATTGTGGCTCCTGGACGAGGGGGGCGGGGGAAGGAAGGGAGATGAAAACCGGAGGCGCGAGACCAGTTTTAAGTATAAGGCGAGTGGCCCGCGGAACTCCTGGCCGCGTGATGCGGCGGTAGTGGTTGTTGCAAGCCAATTATTATTGTTGTTGTTGTTGTCGTTGTTGTCGTTGTTGTCGTTTAGTTGTGTCCGACTCTTCGTGACCCCCTGGACCAGAGCACGCCAGGCCCTCCTGTCTTCCACTGCCTCCCGCAGTTTGGTCAAACTCATGCTGGTAGCTTCGAGAACACTGTCCCACCATCTCGTCCTCTGTCGTCCCCTTCTCCTTGCGCCCTCCATCTTTCCCAACATCAGGGTCTTTTCCAGGGAGTCTTCTCTTCTCGTGAGGTGGCCAAAGTCTTGGAGCCTCAGCTTCAGGATCTGTCCTTCCAGTGAGCACTCAGGGCTGATTTCCTTCAGAATGGAGAGGTTTGATCTTCTTGCAGTCCATGGGACTCTCAAGAGTCTCCTCCAGCACCAGAATTCAAAAGCATCAATTCTTCGGCGATCAGCCTTCCTTATGGTCCAGCTCTCACTTCCATACATATTGTATTTATTTATTTATACCCTGCCCATCTGGCTGGGCTTCCCCAGCCACTCTGGGCGGCTTCCAACAAAATATTAAAATACATACTACATAAAACATTAAAAGCTTCCCTGTATGCCACGAGTTGTTTATTTTGTGAGGTCTTTCTTTAGCAAGGCGGCTTTAAATTGTATTTTAATCAACTTGCTTTTATTTTTGGTTATTAGCTGCCCTGAGCCCAGTCTTGGCTGGGGAGGGCGGGGTATAAATAAAAATTCATTATGTTTTATTATTACTACAAGACTCTTTAACAAAACACCCAGAAATAACTACAAAACAAATGAAAGCAGTAGCAGCTGAAGTTTTATTTATTTTTTTTCCCAAGTGCAGCGCAGTTCCTCCCCACTCACCCCTCCAAGCTAAATGGTCTCATCCATGGGCGTTGCCCGGGGGGGGGAACTGCCCCCGCTAGATAAAGTAAAACGATAGAAATAATATTTAAATACTTAACTGACCAGTCACGTCGGTTCTGCCCCCCCCCCCCGCCAACAAAATTCCTGGCTACGCCCATGGTCTCATTTGCTATATGATATCCGTATTCAAACGATTGTTCAAAGTGGGAGGCGGCACCCGTTATGATTATTATTTTCCACAGAAATACCTGTCATCTTCCAGCAAAATGATTGTAATAGGAAACCTGCTCCCCCAAGAAAAATAATGTTGTTATGGGCAAGGTAAGAGTCCCTGTTGTATCCTGTTATGATTCCTGAAATGCAAGGGCAATGTAATTATATGATGGGAGTTTTCTCCCGGAAATATTTACTGCACTGTATTTACCGTATCTTTCGCCCCATAGGACGCACTTTTTCCCCTCCAAAAATGAAGGGGAAATGTGTGTGTGTCCTATGGGGCGAATGCAGGCTTTCGCTGAAGCCTGGAGAGTGAGAGGGGTCGGCGCGAACCGACCCCTCTCACTCTCCAGGCTTCAGGAAGCTATCCGCAAGCCTTGGGAGCCCGGTGGGAGTTCCCGTCGGGCTCCCTAGGCTTGCGGATAGCAGCCTGCATCTCGAAGCCTGCACAGCGTGCCCCGGGCTTCGGTTCCCCAACCTGGTTTGGAGGCTGGCAGCGGGGAGAAGCACGTTCCTCCCGGAACCATCCCCGCAAGCTCGGGGGACAGCGGGGAGGCACAGCGCGCCTTCCCACTGTCCCCCGACATGGTTTGGGCTTCAGGCAATATCCGCAAGCAGTGGGAGCCCGGCGGGAAGTCACGACGGTCTCCCAAGGCTTGCGGAGAGCTGCCTGTTCTGTGGGCTGGGGGGGAAATAATTCCCTCCCCCCTTTATTTCCCCCCTCCAAAACTAGGTGCATCCTATGGGCTGGTGCGTCCTATAGGGCGAAAAATACAATAATCACCTGCTGCTTTTAAAAACAAAGCCCTTACTAACTGGTTTATTATTAAAAAAAAACCAAAACCATCTTGCAATTGTGATTTAAAAATATTTAACAATGTTGCTGTTTTAAAGAGCAGAGTGGAGACTTTGGCTATCATTATTGACAGGCTACTTTGTGTATTAGTTGGATATAAACACACACAAAGCCCCTTGTGGCTCATTGTCTTAGCCAGGCAGGCTTCTGGGAGTTGCCAGCAGATTGTAGAAGATGAAGAAATCTCCATTGAAGGTTGCCTGGCTGATTGTTTTGGTCTTCCTGTCCAAACTCTTCTGTGATCCATGCAACGGATGGATCACCTCCAGACTTGACTTCTGTAATTTGCTCTACGCGGGGCTGCCCTTGAAGCTGTCCCAGAAACTCCAGCGGGTGCAGAATGCTGCAGCGAGGCTCCTCATGGGGTCTCTGCCATGGGAGCATATTCACCCAGTGCTTTTCAAGCTGCACTGGCTCCCGGTGGAGTACAGGGTCAGATTTAAGGTGCTGCTTTTGACCTTTAAAGCCCTTCACGGCCTAGGACCCTCGTACCTACGGGACTGCTTCTCCCGGTATGCCCCACGGAGAGCCTCAAGGTCCATAAATAGCAACACCCTAGAGGTCCCGGGCCCTAAGGAAGTCAGATTAGCCTCAACCAGAGCCAGGGCCTTTTCAACACTGGCTCTGGACTGGTGGAACGCTCTGTCTCCTGAGACCAGGGCCCTGCAGGATCTGATTTCTTTCCACAGGGCCTGTAAGACAGAGTTGTTCCGCCTGGCCTTTGGCTTGGAGCCAATTTGATTCCCTCCCCCTCTTTCTTTTTCCTTTCTCCTCCTGCGATGAGGCTACATTTTAATATTTCAATATTTTAATGTTGTATTTTAATTTTGTTTTTAAGTTGTATTCATTCAACTTGTTTTTATTATTGCTTGTCAGCCGCTCTGAGACTGGCCTTGGCTGGGGAGGGCGGGGTATAAATAAAAATTATTATTATTATTATTATTATTATTATTATGGTCCAGGTCTCACAGCTGTGGGCAATTGCATCCACATTGCACATATAACAGTTTCAAAGCACATAGTTTTCATCCCAGTATCGAGAACTGTTTACCCCTCATGGAACTACAATTCCCAGCATCTTCCGCAAACTAAAATAGCCAAGATTCTTTGGGGGGAAGCCCAGTGTGCTTTAAATGTGTATTAAATAAGAAAAGGTTTGAGCAGAAACACTTTGGAAGTTGGGGTGGGGAGTCAACTCATGAAACAATGTGAAGATTATAGTGAAAACGTTTGAAAAATTAAAAAAAAAATTACAAAAAAATAAAAATGTGTATTAAATGCATGACATTGATGATGTTTGTTTGGGGGCTGCACTGCAAGCCCCAACCAGGTGGATGGGTGGGAGATAGACTTTGAGATTTTAGCATTTATGAGTAATATTTGGATAGCCTTTCAGGAAAGGCTAAATTTAGCCAGAACGTTACCAGTTTATAAACCATTAAGACTTGCTGGAGGTTTATTTTATTTTCCATCTTCATTTTGAAACTTCAAGGCAATTGTGCCTCTCAATTTAAAAAAAAAAAAAAACAGCTGGGAAATTTGGGAAGAATATTCCCAAAAACTGTTCTGCAACTTGATTTTTTTGTGTTTTTTATATTGTGATTTTTGTGTGTGTGAACTGCCCTGAAATCTACGGGTACAGGGCGGTCTACAAGTTCAATAAAAATAAATAAAATCTGCTGCCCCACTGAATCCTGCCGCCCGAGGCAGTTGCCTCATGGGTGGGAACTCGGATGAATTTCATGCTTAAGTTTTAATGGCAGAGTCAAACGCTGAGATGCAGTTCAAAACCAGGGCACAACTGTTACAGGG
Organism: Podarcis erhardii; assembly: GCF_964252035.2. Classification (NCBI taxonomy): domain Eukaryota; kingdom Metazoa; phylum Chordata; class Lepidosauria; order Squamata; family Lacertidae; genus Podarcis; species Podarcis erhardii. The sequence continues at coordinate 7,028,874 of NC_138516.1, read as the reverse complement.
AAGATGAGTTGAGTCACAGTTATCTGTATCTTTCAACTACTGTAGCTCCGATTATTCATGGAGTTTGTCATGCTCTTAACTTGAAAGGCACAATATCTCTTTGTGTGTTTGTGTGTATACAATATATATATATATATATATATATATATATATATATATATATATGCTTTCGTAGATTTTCACGGGTACAGGAATGCAGGTTTTGGTGTCCTCGGGTGTCTTCCCGTGTAAAAGTTGGGGTGTCTAGGCGACGTTTCGACGAGGTCTCACTCGTCATCTTCAGGCTGGTGCTTTCGGCTTCTTGTTACTGAGATCCTGCTCTGTTCCAGTAACAAGAAGCCGAAAGCACCAGCCTGAAGATGACGAGTGAGACCTCGTCGAAACGTCGCCTAGACACCCCAACTTTTACACGGGAAGACACCCGAGGACACCAAAACCTGCATATATATATATATATATATATACTCTCTCTTTGCCATGGTTGATAGCACTCTGCTGTATCTGATTTATGAAATGGAACCTCCATATATCAAGGGAGTCTACCACTGTATTCCATTCCGTAGAGGGTGGGCGAGAAACCACCGCTTGAGCGCCAACTACTGTACGATCTGCCTGGGCTCTGCTTAGGTCCCATTTCTCACACGACCAAGATGGCTGCCTTCCATTCCAAGTTATGGGACGTTGTTAGTAGAGGCAGGAAGCATAGTTCCCCGCACCCCACCCCTTTTCGGGTTTTGCCTCCTCCACAATGCCACAGACCTACTGGCATGTAGAGAGTGGGAGAGAGAAAGGATGGTGGCAGAGGTGGTTTTCAGAGGTGGCCACCTTCATAACGTTTCTAAGAAAAATGTACTCTGATAAATTTGGAACCCACAGGAAGAGATGGGTGGGAACTTATGGGGGAAGTAGAGTCCAAAGGAAAAAGGCTCCAGCTGAAACTCTAGGTCATGGGTAGGCAAACTAAGGCCCTGGGGCCAGATCCGGCCCAATCGTCTTCTAAATTCGGCCCGCGGACGGTCCGGGAATCAGCGTGTTTTTACAGGAGTAGAATGTGTGCTTGCATCTGTGGGTTATTTGTGGGGCATAGGAATTTGTTCATTTCCCCCCCTTCAAAATATAGTCCAGCCCCTGAGGGGCCCTGCTGAAAAAGTTTGCTGACCCCTGCTCTCGGTGGTGGTGGTGGAAATGGAGACCATCAAGAGAAACATCACCAAAAATGCCGTCGCTTGTGACTCTCTCACCTTTATTTCATGTTTTCTTTTTCCTATAAAACTCCTCCATAAATTTCACAAATTTAACAAAACAAAACAAAACAAAAAAAGGCGTAAAAGTCAGGACAAAAAACCCCCAATCCCTTAACTTATTACAAACATACCCCACCCCACCCCTCCCGCCTTTCCAGGTTTCATTTCGGAATAATGGGCTAGGCTCATTTATTACACCAGAGCAAAGAACTTCCCTCCCCCCCCCCCGCCCCAGCCCCAAAGTACTTTTAATATCCTCTGTACATAGACCAGGTATTTAATACCTTTGCTTCCAGCAGAAGACAGCCTTAAAAAAATTACACACCAGCGAGAGGATCAAGTACTCAGTCGCTTCCTTCAAGAGTGCAAAACTCCCATCTCTTTTTTTTTTTGTTCTCAAGGCCTTTATACACTTATGACACCCCCACCCCCAGCCAATTAAAATTAGATATGTGTTATGACTATTCAAGGAGCATGGTTAGGGATATGCGTACTTTACAATAAAAAGGGAGGGGGGAATCTGAATATAGCAACCTGTATACATTATATGCAATTTTTCTTAATTTGCATATTCTTCTGGTATTGCTAATCATGGGGGGTGGCAAAGAGATATGAAAAGCCCCTCCCGTAACCACAGGAAACCTTAGCTAGCCCTCACCAGACATTTCCCCACCTACTGGTAAGAATACGAACTGGAATCTTGCCGATTTTAACTATTTTTTGGGGAAAAAGGAAAGTCCTGAGATTCTCAGGAAGATTAATTCCACAACCGACGGCACCTTTCATCCTAAGTTCTGTTCTAGCACGAAATGGCAGTGGACACACAACTTTTAACACGACGGACAGATTTTCCTAGGATGCTTCCAAGACCAGAAGCATCTCTGATTGCACCCGGGGAGCGCAGATCTGGACATAATTAAAAACACTTTAAAAATCCTATTTCTTTCCATGGGTGGGCACACCTCCCCTGTCGAAGTAGCAGCGGTGTTTCCAAAAAAATCACCAAAGTGGAAACAGACTGGAGAGCACTTTTGGCTTGCTGTTTGGACAGAACATGGGGTTGGGGGGCAAACTCATGGAGGGCAGAACTTTTTTTTGGAGACGGGTCCCACTTTGAGCGATGAACTCAGACCCTCATCTCTTCCCAACGGCTGCTCATGGGGGAAGAGGACACAGCAGCTGAAATGGGTAACTGGGACAGCTGCGTCTCTCTCAGCTGGTTCCAAGGTTCTTGTGGCTAAAACGCTTCCTGTAAGTCATGGGTACAGCAGATGGAAGCTCTCTAAATCTCTGCTGAGTACCAGGAATGGACACCAGGCCTGCGGGGAAACCCAAACGAATTTGGAGCACAAATCTTTCCTTCTGCCTGGCACATTTAAAAAGGGAAGTCTGGAGGGGAAATGGTGGGGGGGGGGAACCAAACACTTTTGAAATATTTGTTCTGAGCAGTAGCTAAAATTAACATTTGCTGCATTAAAAAGGGTGTTTCCCCACTAGAAACAAAACATTCCTTCCATTTCTACCGTTCCTCAGCTCAAGCACAACTTGCACTCTGGCTGAATTGCACCGTCCGTTTGTTCCTATTTTCATTTTCGTTCCTATTTGTTAAGTGGCAAAAAAGAGACCAGGCTTAAAAAACAATCTGGTAGATGAAGCCAAGCTGCAAGACCAGCCCACCAATTTCATCAGTTAGCCTTGGGAGGTAGCCAGATGAAATGGCACAGCTACTGGGGCCTGACATAAGGCCAGGTTGCTCCCCCCTCAAATCACAGAAGGCCGGGATCTCTTCTGACATGGCAGAGAGTCTCAAAGGCCAAACTTCATCTACCGTATTTTTCGCTCTATAAGACGCATTTCCCCCCCTTCAAAAATTAAGGGGAAATGTGTGTGCGTGTTATGGAGCGAATGCAGGCTCCTTGGCTTCAGCGATAGCAACGCGAAGCCTCTGAAGCGCAGAGGGAGAGCTCCTCCCGCGCTCCGGAGGCTTCGCGTTGCTTTCGCTGAAGCCGCCTGAAGCCCCCAGAGCACAGCGGGAACTCCCACTGCGCTCCGGAGACTTCAGGCAGCTATCCACAAGCCTTTGGAGCGCAGCAGGAGTTCCCGTTGCGCCTTGAAGGCTTGCGGATAGCCGCCTGAAGCCCCCGGAGCTCTTCCCTCTTGCTCTCCAGGCTTTGCTTCGCTGGAGAGGCGCTGCACAGTTTTCCCTCTCTGCGCAGCACCCCTTCAGTGAAGCGGGAAGAGAAATGGAAGGGGCTTTTTCCCCCCTGTTCACCCCCTCCTATGGTCCGGTGCGTCCTATAGAGCGAAAAATACGGTATTTCCTGAGCGCCTCTAAAGCTCCGCATGACTGTAGGGGCTGCCTCCTTTCTTTCGTGCCACACTTGTCAGAATATTATACATGTGCTCAGCGCTGCCAAGCGTATTTATTTATCTCATAAAACTGTATGCACTGCTTGATTGTAAAAACCTCAGAGTGGTTTGTGGACCCTTGAAGCAAGCCTTTAAGTTGCCACTCTACAGTGTTGTATTTCTGCTTTTAAAAGAGAGCCCAGACCTACCCGTTAAATCTTAGCAGCGCACAGATGGCGTAAGAACCTCCAGATTGTAACACTGCCGCGGGGAATCATACAAGCAGCCGTTTAGATGCCTGAATCAGGTACTGTGCAGCTGTTAACACTGAAACGTATCTATAATAATTATTTGAATGGAAAACGGAAAGAGCCCATGCTTATAGCTGTAGGATTTTGTGCTCCGAGATGTATAGAATCCACTCCAGACTCAAAAAAAGTGGCAGCATTGCATATATTTTGCTTTCCCCCAAATTTCTCTTAAAAACAAAACAAACAGGGGGGAAATAGCTTTCAAGTCTCTAAAATTTCCACATCTACTGAAAACACTTCCTTCCCCCTCCCCGCCCATCCCACAGCTTTAAAACTCCTAACATCTCACATCTACTTAACACCATTGGGCCAAAATGAAGAGGACAAGAAGGATACAAAGATTTAGGTGGAGAGAGAGAGAGAGAGAGAGAGAGAGAGAGAGAGATCGGGTTTGCCCAACCAAAAACACCATCCATTTTAACCATTCCCCGAAATAGGCCCTTTAATACAAAAACCGAAAGACAGGTAACAGACTTAAAGCGCTGTCAGTTTCAAGGAACGAAAGAGGAAGGGGAGGAAAGAGAGAAAGATCCTAAAGAAGACACCCATTTGGAAAGACCCCCCCCCCATTCCTCACTACGCTTCCCTCTGGGGCAATTTTTCAGACGCCAAAGATAGGTAAAACCATCCAGTCTCCCCATCTGTGTTACAGCTACCCATGGACGCTCTCACTCAAGACACACGCACACACAAGAACACCACAATGGACCCACAAACACAGCAGCCATTCTAAGAGAAAGAATCTACAACGGAATGGAGGAGGAGGAGGAGGGTGGAACACCAGTATCATAAAACCCCAAGTCTGCGCAACCGGCATTTGGGCTCCAGTCCCAGCTGTAAAGCCCCAAAGGCTTTTGGAAATAAAGAAGAGGAGGTTCGGAGGTTCGGGTGGGGGAGAAAAGGAAGGGGGGAAAATCAGATCACAAGGAAGTCCTTTGGTGACCAAAACAGCTACGAGGGGCACCAATGGGGTGCGAGGAAGTGGGGGTCGTTCTTTAAAAAAACAAAACCTATAAAATACATTTTTTTATAGTGGAAGAAAACACCCTCCCCAACTTCTTACAAATGTTAATTCTGCGCCCCCCCCCCGAGCGATTAATACTTAAGTTTCGGGCGAGGCTGCCCTGACCAAAGAGAGCCCCCACCTCTTCTCGCTCGCCCAAGAACGCAGCTGCCTGGGGGGGGGGCAACATCCAGGAGGCAGCACGGAGAGGAAAGGCTTCTCCGCCACCCCCCCTCGGGTGCCGTTTGTTCTCAAGGCAACTTTCAAACGCAAAGACACAACAACATCTGGAATGAATGGATACTGGCAAAAGCGGAGTGTTTGGGGAGCCGGAGAGAGCTGTGCGGGGGGTTGACAAGAAATGCCTGTTCTTGCTTTGAATAGGAGGAGGCCTCGCAGTACCCATGGCTGGAAGTGGGCCTCATCCTGAGGCTGCACGGCATCCGTGTTGCCTGCTAACCCCAAGCACAGCAAGGCAGTGTTGCTGAGCTCCAGGGGTGCTGCAAGGTCCTTGTAACAAAACCGGGGGCACAAATGTGTGTGGGTGTATATCTATATGTATACATGCTCAGACATATGTATACACACAAATTTAGAGGCAAGCCAGCTAGAGGCACGCCCCAGATAAATTAATTCAGTTAAATCCCATCCCAAACCATTCTCTCTTCGATTCTTTTAATCCCATTTCCCCCAGCAGATGCTACTCAAGGTCAATTTGCTTCCTCAATTACGTCCCCCATTCATTAACCTCAAATCGTCTCTAGGTAAGGGTTACGTTTAAAGTTGTTTAGTCTCTTCGATCATCCTGCCAGGTATTTTAAGAATTGGTTCTGTGTTTTATTTAAGAGTAGGTCCCTCGCCTGGGTAAAGATTGGTGTAGAAGTAAATGTTTGCCACACTGGGAACCCCTTTCAGCCCAATTCATTAGGCACCCAGAAACCTTTGGGGAACTTTGAGAAAGAACTATGGGGCCCATGCCTCACAAGCCTCCTCCCTCCACTAGCAGCGCCCCCCATCACAGTGGAAGCACCTCCACAAACACAGAAAGCTCTTCTACTATTCTCAGTTTCTTTTCTGTTGGCACAGCAGAGTCCTCTCTGGAATCCCCCAAATTCTGAGGCTCAGAACGACTGGCCAGATACGAGACGCAGCTGAGTCATTGCAACAGAGCAGCTCTGGAAGTTGGCATTTTATAAAGACAAACAAGACCACACGGACAAAGTTAAAAAAGGAAAGCTCAAAACAGGATTCGGGGTCAACATGACCTAACGCAGATCAACTTATTGCCACATAAGAGTTGTAACTTTTGCGTGGGGTGGGGGAAGTGGGGAAGGAACCCAGAAGAGACTAAGACTGGGCAGGTTTAAAAAACACCTGTCCCCCCAACACAGCTAGCGTGACTCAACACACAAAATACAAAGCCCCCCCTGAGCACTCACTTTAGGACTCCTAAGAGAGCTCAAAGCGAAATCTTCTGGCCAACCCCACACCCCACCTGCCACAACACAACACAGCATCACCACCACCACCAGTAGTCCTGTAACATTTGGCAAAAGATTTAAGACTCTCGTCTGTAAGGTAAGCTGCGCCTCAAAAATGCTAAAACCGTGTGTGTTTGCGTATTGGGGTGGGGAGTTTCTGCATACTTCAGGGTCTTCCCCCTACCAGATACACCCCCTGCACCAAAACTTAGCCAAGCAAGAAATACTGACAAATATTTCAATTAGTGTTGTCCAGCACCTGCCAAAGTTTGTTTTTGAAACCGTGCAGGTGTTTTAAAAGAAAGAGGAGGAGAAAGACAAACTCTCAGAGTTAGTTCGTCTCTTCCCCACCCCTGGGCCAACTGCTTTCGCAGAAACCGAGGGGTGGGGGTGGGTGGGGAATGCTTCTCCGCAAAACGGGCAATGGCGGTAAACGCGTTTTGGCAAAAGGTTATTTGAACACTGATGGCAAAGAAGGAAAAGAAGAAAGAGCAACACAGATCGGCCCCTTTTGGGGAACGGAGGGAGAAAAGAGAGAGAGAGATCTTCAGGTTATTTGCTTGGTTTCCATATGCAAAAAAAATCTGCCCACAGGTATGTTGAAGAAACAGGTCAAGCTGTACTTTACCCCCCCGATCTGCCACTGCAACTTTTAAAAAACGAAACAGAAACAGAAACAAAATATCAATGCCCACCCCCCCCCCACGCAAAACCCCTACACAACCCCTTTTGAGACCTTAAGACCCAATTAGGCCCTTCTTACACTTATATATATATATATAAATGACATATATATATGTATACGTCATTCATATATACATATATATGAATGACAGGACAGGACAGCGTACAGCAACATAGTCCTTACAGTTAAAGCAGATCAAACAGGGGGGAAAGGAACAAGGCTCTTGTTTGGATCCAGCACCACATTGAAAGCCTCAAGTGCGAGATGGCAGGCGCCGTCGGCGGGCGCAAGTACGTTTCGGAAATCGTCCCACACGCAGAGGAGCAAGTTCAGGCCGGGGCGCCGCTGCACCCGGGACACAGAACCCGCCCCACAATACTTCACTGGCCCCAACAAGGGTGGCTGTCCTCTGGGCAAGTTGTGTGATTCAGCTGCGCCAACGCCTGCCCTGATCTGATCGGAACGTCTCTCCATGTGACCTGGGGTGAGAGGCAGCGGGAAGAGGCAAAGGGGGGTGGGGTGGGGTGGGGCAAGCCTCACGACGCCTGCAGGCCGGGTTGTTTTCACGTCCGTAGGTCCCGCGCAGAAACGTCAGCTGAGTTTTATCCCGAACTTAAAAAGAGGATGCCTCAAACGTGCATTCTTTTTTTTTTGAAAAACACACACACATAAGAGAATCTCGTTCTAAAATTTAAAAAGCCGGAATTAAAAAACAGCAACAACCAAACAACCGAGGAGAGCGCGGTGTCGCGGCTAGGACCAGGGCAGCTTTTACTCTACCAGTTCCAAGCAAAGCTTCTGAAGCGAAGGAGGACAGGCCCGCCAAGGGCGAGCGCTCGGCTGAAGCCCAAGAGGAGGAGCGTGGCTGGTGGCGGCGGCAGCAGAAGCGGCGGCGGCGGCAGCAGCAGCAACAGCATGTTCCTAGAGCGTGGCTGATCCCTAAGGCAGTGCTTCAGGTGAATCGAGAGGATAAGGCGGCGGCCAAGGTCCACGAGTCCATTTCCTGGTACCGAAGAGACGGGGATTCTGGTTTCAAAAAAAAGCGTCCAGCTTCAGGAGCCAAGGGTCACGTAGCCACGGCCTCCAGGTAGCTCTGCAGCTTGCGGACGGTTGTTTCGTCCAAGGAGAACAAGTCAAAGTCGAAGGTTGTGTTGGTGACATTGAAATGTCCGGTTTCCTCAATGAGATTTACAATCTGGGCCGGGGAGGAAAAGGATCGGAGTGAGACACAAATATTCTTTCCCCCCCTTATTAAATTTTCTGTTTTACATTTTAGAATAGTCATTTAAACAACCTTAAAATATCAATGACTTCCCTTCTTCTCTCCCCACGGTTCATTTTGCATAACAGAAATCCCTGCATATTTTACATAAACTAAACCATTCAGTATTCCATTATTACATACATCAAAACTTATTTACGCAGTTGAATTTATCTTAACGCTGCCAGCGTTTTCAAATGTGCACAATTTCCCTCAATATATTCAATAAACATTTTCCAATCTTCTTTAAACGTATGTTCTTCTTGTTCTATATGTTAGGTCTGTTCTGTGCCAACGCAACACAGAGAGTTAGTTCTCTGCCCTTGGTCTCTCTCTCATTGCCTGTCCCACTGTGGAAATTCAGACAGGGACCAATCGTTCACACTTTGCGCACCATTTTAAAAAGCCATGTGCAGTGCTTGCGCCCCCCCCGCCACTTCCTTGGTCTGACCTTCTTGTCTCCATGAAAGGCTGCTTCACGGCATAGGACACAAACTACCTTGGGTGTATTGCAGCAGAACAACAAGGCAATAGCAAATTGGGAGACTTCAAAGACTGGTCGCTGATGCAGGCTTGCAGACTTTTATCTAAGTCCTGCTGGCAGAACACTTTTCCTGGCTAGAGATGTATTTATCCCCATTAGACATTACCGAAGATTAATTTTATTTATGGAAGTGTCAAACAGAGGCTGTCCTGGGCTGATATAGCTTCTGAAGAGAACCCACACAGAGATGGCAGCTTTCGGTCTGCTTGTGAGAATCATCAGAGATCGCAAAGAAAGGAATGTACGACTACAACAAGATGGGAAAAAAGTAATAAAGGACTATCCGGATCGAACTGGATAGAACTGATCAATTAATGCAGTAAAATAAGTGATGTCTGGACTTATCCGGAATTTTGGACTCGTGCGGAGCTTGATATATGGGTACCTTCAAAAATTTAAAATTTGGCTGTATAATTTGGAACCAATGTGATTTGAATAATGTGATGTGATTGGCCTGTTAATAAAAATTAATTAAAAAAAAAAAAAGACATTACTTGTGGGCAGGGCTAATAGTAATTCAAGCGGGATTGCTGATTTGAAAGGTGTGAAGACAGCCATGGCAAGGCAAAGGCAGACCCCACATCTGCCTGAGGGCAGGAACAAGAGGACTCATAAAAAGTCTTCCCAGGACTTCAAGGGGGGAAAAAAATGACAGAATCACTTCATCAGAAATCTCCCTGTCCTTTGCCTACATGTAGTTATGGGGGGGGGGGGAGAGAATGCATTTCAGTATTTACCACATTTTTCGCTCTATAGGACGCACTGGACCATAGGAGGGGGAGAACAGGGGGAAAAAATTCTCCCCCTCTCTGCTCAGCGCCCCTTCAGCGAAGCGGCAGGAGAAACGGAGCCCCTTCCATTTCTCCTCCCGCTTCGCTGAAGGGGCGCTGCGCAGAGAGGGAAAACTGTGCAGTGCCTCTCCAACGAAGCGAAGCCTGGAGAGCAAGAGGGATCGGTGTGCACTCCGAAGGCTTGCGGATAGCTGCTTGAAGCCCCTGGACCGCTGCGATCTGGGGGCTTCAGCGAAAGCAACGCGAAGCCTCCGGAGCACGGGGGGAGCTCTCCTTCTGCGCTTCCAAGGCTTCACGTTGCTATTGCTGAAACCAAGGAGCCTGCATTCGCTCCATAGGACGCACACACGTTTCCCCTTCATTTTTGGAGGGGAAAAAGTGCGTCCTATAGAGCGAAAAATATGGTAGCTTTCAAACTGCTAGCCTATCCAACTTTTGAGACACGTATGTGCTCCCAGGACAGCTTCTGTTGAATTTGCAAGGCCACAAAAATAACAACAACAACTACAGGTTACAGTTGGATATATGCATAAGGTGCCTGAATAAGATAATCTGAAAATAGCAAAAGCAGCACCACTCATTGCACTGTGGCAAAAGAGAACGTTTAACATTCCACTCTGGCTTCAACTTGCATCCCACAGCAAAAAGCCACCTAACATGTCCTTACCTGCTGAAGCACATTTCGTTCCCGTAAAGCCATCAGCCTCCGATGAAGTTCCACCAACTCATCAGTGTAGGCCTTGGAGAGGGAAGAAGGAACATTAGCAAGGAGAACTTTGTATCTTGAGGTTTTCAGACCTCTCGCCAACAAAAAGCTGATTAATGCTCACAGACCCCAATAGCCCCTGAAGGGCAAATATGCTGCTGCCAGTTCAGGTGGACAGTGGGGAAGGTTTCTGTCCTCCTTTGCAAAAAATGGACACAGTGGGTGGGTGGGTTAGGAGCAGTGGCGTAGCGTGGGGGGTGCAGGGGGGGGGCGGCCGCGCGGGCGCAACATCTGGGGGTTAGGGGGCGCAAATCCACGGGTTAGGGGGCGCAAATTACTTGCCTTGCCCCGGGTGCTGACAACCCACGCTACACCACTGGTTAGGAGTGGTGCCCAGTGAATTAGAACTCCTATATTGCACATGAGCACATTGTGGAGTTGTACAAAGGGTTGGGGGTTGGAGGGGACACGGCAACGCAAAAACCAGCCTAAAAGAAAAGGGGAAGGCAAGGCTTGTATGCATACAAGCAGTGCAGGTACAATCTCTGGCATCCATTAAAGCAGGTATGGGGGGACCTTTGGGACTTCAGATGCTGCAGAACTACAGCTCCCACTGGTCCCAGCAAACATGGCCAATGACCAGAGATGATGAGAGTTGTTCAGCAATGTCTGGAGGCCCCCTCATGAGAAGAGAACTCCCTGGAAAAGACCCTGATGCTGGGAAAGATGGAGGGCACAAGGAGAAGGGGGCGACAGAGGACGAGATGGTTCGACAGTGTTCTCGAAGCTACAAACATGAGTCTGACCGAACTGCGGGAGGCAGTGAAAGACAGAAGTGCCTGGCGTGCTCTGGTCCAGGGGGTCACCAAGAGGCGGACACGACTAAACGACAACAAATGTCTGGAGGGCCGCAACTGTATTCAAGTGTCTCTGGTAGCAGAGCCCGTGTTGCTGCTAAGGCTGAGCAAGAGAGCTATTTGAAGCTTCGCTCCAGCAGCAACAACAACAAAAGCAGCAGCAGCGCACCTACTGTGTATGAAGTTTCCTTATAAAAAGACCAGATCCTCTCCTTTTGTTTCAAAGGAGAAAAAAATAAGAAGGAACCTGATCTCCCGCACCCACCATCTAGATCAGGCACGTCCAACAGGTAGATCTAGATTGTGATCTACTGGTGGTAGATCAGTGACTCCCAAAGAAGCTCAACAACTTTGACCTGAACCCCCCAAAATGGGGTAGATCACTGCCAGTTTTAAACTCTCTGATCACAGTCTCTTAGGAGTTGGCCACGCCTGATGACAGAAAGGGAATAAATGGGCCCCCTCCCAAATCAAGTAAAAAAGAATTAGTATATCCCCTTCCTGCTGCCCAGGGAGAAGCTTGGGTGCGGGAGGAGAAAGAATTGGGAGCTCTCAAATCTAGCAGGGCTAGGGAAGGCAGCCAGGGAGCTGCTGCCTGCTAGAGGAGACAATGTTGGTTATGAACTATTGGCCTGGCTCTGCAGGAGACAGCTTTGCACATTTCAAAAGAGGTGGCTTGAGCCTTGTTAGGGCTGGCTTGGTTTGTCCTGAGCGGCAAAGGGCTCCCTCTGCCAACAGATGGCTTCTCCTTCTTTCCCTCCCTTCCTTCCTACAATTTAAATGCCCCTCTCCATGGAGGTACCTTGTCATAGGTCCCTTTCTTCAGAATCTTCTCTGGCTTGCTGCAGGACTCTGGACTCTTCCTCCCAGTTACCTGAAAGCAGTTAAAGAGGGGGAACGCGCTCATAAGCCAGTTCAGAGCGGACAAAAGGCAATGATAGGGTGCAAAGACTGCGCTCCTTCAAACAGCAAACCAGGCACAATCTAGAAAACAGGTTCTCTCCCCTTCTCGTAACAAAGGAAGGAGTCAACTCTGCCCCCCATGAGGAATTTCCCCACCACCAGCCAGAGCTCCCCAAACAAGATTGATTCATCGTGGGAGTAGGGGCAAGGAGTAGGAAACAAGGAAAGGGCCTCATTCAAATCTCTACTCAGGTATGATCTCAACGGATGCCCTCATGCCAGCCAGCAGCCTTCTTGAACCCAGTGTCCCATGGATGTTCAGTCCTAAGAGCTGCATCCAGAATGGCCGCTGGGCAGGGATGATGGGAGTTGCAGTCCAGAAATACCTGGAGGGCACCAGTTTGGAGAAGGCGGCAAAATGGGGACAGTGGTTTCTCCTACAGGGTTCTGTACTCTGTCTCACTAAGAGGGGAGGTCATCAATTGTCTGGAGTTATATGCCCCTATATACAAACCCTGCCACCAAAACATAGCACTGAACTATGTGACCAAGCCTTTGGCTTGTGGGAACATCCTCTGCCTGCCTTAAAACTAACAGCAGCTTATGCCCGAACCCAAACCACAGTTAGTTAAATGATTTGTTGAAACAAGCTAGCAACGCACTCTGATTTCTGTTCCTGCCTTGTTTCAACACCCTCACACAGGCATAGGCAAACTGGGCCCTCCAGATGTTTTGGGACCACAACTCCCATCATCCCTAGCTAACAGGACCAGTGGTCAGGGGTGATGGGAATTGTAGTCCCAAAACACCTGAAGGACTGGGTTTGCCTGTGCCTGCCCTCACAGGTGTTCTTAGCCCCCTCGAGAGGACAGGACCAAAGAGCTCCAACTCCTTCCCTGCTTCCTCCGATAAATGAACTTCTTCCAATCTTCCCTTGCTATCTGCAACCTTTCTCCCTTTGCTCCTTTCTCCTTCTGTTTCCTGTTCTCAACTTTCTCCGCTGCTTATGAAACAAAATCAGCCACTCCTACAACTGTGTTCCCCGCCCCAGCACCCCAGCCTTGTGCTCCTTTAGTATACCTGGGCCAAATTCCAGACAGCTGGGTGAGTAGGAAGCCAAACTGCCTTTGCTGCACAATTACCTTATTGTTAGAGGGGGGTAGTTTCTGGTTGGGCGGAGGCTCCCGACTTGGAAGGCAGGAGTCCTCACTGTTGTCACTGTCGCTATCGCTGTGGCTGAGCCTGAAGAAATAATAATAATAATAATAATAATAATAATAATAATAATAATAATGCAACAACAATGCCCATCTGACTGGGTTGTCAGCTCCCAACAAAATATTAAAAACACAATAACACAACAAACACCAAAAACTTCCCAATACAGGGCTACCTTCAGATGTCTTCTAAAAGTCAAACATAGTTCTTAATTTCCTACACATCTAATGGGAGGCTGTTCTGCAGGGCAGGCGCCACCACCGAGAAGACCCTGTGTCTGGTTCCCTGTAACCTCACTTCTCACCGTGAGGGAACCACCAGAAGACGCTCGGAGCTGGACCTCAGTGTCCCGGCTGGATTATGGGGGAAGCCTTCCAGGACAGGTATGGGGGAACCTTTGCCCCTCCAGATGTTGCTGAGCTGTAATTTTCATCCTCATCCGTAGCTGGGGCTGGTTGGAGTTGTAGTTCAGTAACACCTGGAGGGTTACAGGTTTCCCACACTTGTCCTGGAAGGCTGCAAGGTTAAGCAGGAGGCTCTGATCCCACGTTCTGGACAGGCCCCTCTCTGTCTCCAGTAGCTCAGTGGCTGCAGCCAATGTTTTGTAAGCAAGCAGCTTCAGGATGAATGCCCAGAATGCAGCAACCAGCCAGTGCAGAGCTGAGGTTAGTCATTGCGGCAGCCTCCGGAAGCTACTGGACAAAAGTTGCCATCACCTCTGACCACTGGGCCGTGCTGGCTGTGGCTGACGGGAGCTGGAAGGGGCTGTCGTTGTCTGGAGGGCACCACGTTGGCTAATGCCGGGTGCATGCAATCCTGAGCTTGATGGGCTGATGGCAAAAGGCTGCCTCCTCTGCTGCTTCTCTTCCATCCCCTCCACAGGCAGCAAAGGCTTGCATCCACTGCCGGTTCTACTCAGAGCACTCCCAGATATTAATGGGCCCAATTTCATCATATTGGTTCATTTCTGAGTAGAACTAGAACTGGCTAAAACTCGATGTGCCCCACGACCCGCTCTTAGGAGAACCCTGAACAATCTGTTCAGGTCAAATAAGTCACGAAAGCTTGACCCCCATGTCTTTTGTTTGCTTTAGGCAACAGCTACACAAAAGACAGCCAATTGCATACGGCCGTTGTGCTGGGAAGGCAGAAAAGAAGGGCAGTGAACTCTGGTTTCTGCCACTGGCTAAGCGAACCAAGCTGCCAGGGGCTGCTCCTCCTCTTGCCTGGGAGACCACCCTAGCCCCAACCACCAGCCAGAAAAGAAGGCTGCAGGGAAAGCGACTCCCCTGACTTGCCAGAGAGAGTAGTGTGTGCCAACAGTCAGCTACTCTGGGGCCGCAGAAGGGAGGGGGAAAGGCCATCCTGACCCCATTCATCAGCCAAATGTACAAGAGCTAACAACTGCTGTTCAAACAAAACCACTGGAAGGGCCGCAAAACGAAGTGGAGATAGAACAATTTTTAAAGAAGAATGGTCTACCAAGGTTGTCCCTGCGAAATAGAACAATCCTGAACTACAAAATAACACAACAAGAGATTGATGAAGCCATTCAGAACATGCAACTGGGCAAGTCTCCAGGGCCAGATGGACTCACCTCCAAATATTATAAGACATTGAAAGATTATTTGATACATCCATTAATGGAGGTTTGTAATGAAATTATAGAAGGGAAGAAGGCACCAGAGTCGTGGAAAGAGGCTTTCATCACATTGATACCTAAACTAGAAACCGAAAAGACACAACTCAAGAACTACCGCCCCATCTCCCTCCTGAATGTGGATTACAAAATATTTGCAGACATTTTGGCAAGTAGATTTAAAAAAGTGTTAAATGAAGTGATTCATAAGGACCAAGCAGGCTTTCTCCCAGGTAGACATTTGTTTGCAAATACAAGGAATATTATTGATATTTTGGAACTCTTGCAAGCAAATATTAATACAAAAGCAGTGTTGATATTTATAGATGCGGAGAAGGCCTTTGACAATATTTCTTGGAAGTTCATGAAGAAAAATTTGGAAGGAATGGGAGTGGGGCGGGGGTTTGAGAATGGGATAGAGGCAATTTATTCGGAGCAGAAGGCAAAATTGATAGTGAACAATGTGGTGACGGAAGAGTTTAAAATTGAAAAAGGAACACGACAAGGCTGTCCTATTTCCCCCTTGTTATTTATATCGGTCCTGGAAGTGCTTCTAAATATGATTAGAGGAGACCGGTTGGTGGAGGGTATTCAGGTCGGAGCGAAACAGTATAAACTTAAAGCATTTGCAGATGACCTAGTATTGACCTTACAGGAGCCAGAGCCAAGTACTAAAAGGGTATTGCAACTGATTTATGAGTTTGGTCGGGTGGCGGGATTCAAACTTAACAAGCAAAAAACCAAGGTTTTGGAAAAAAAATTGACTTCTTCAGAATCAGAAAGGTTTCAGAAAGAGATAGAATTAAATGTGGTTAAAAAAGTAAAATACCTAGGGGTAAACATAACAGCGAAGAACATGAATTTATTTAAAGATAATTATGAAAAATGTTGGTCTGAAATTAAAAGGGATCTAGATGTTTGGTCAAGACTGAAACTTTCCTTGTCAGGACGCATTGCTGCTATTAAGATGAATGTATTGCCAAAAATGTTGTTTTTGTTTCAAACCTTGCAGATTGTGGATAAAATGGAGTGTTTTGGGAGGTGGCAAAGAGATATCTCAAAATTTGTCTGGCAGGGCAAAAAGCCCAGAATTAAGTTTAAGATACTAACTGATGCTGAAGAAAGAGGGGGCTTTGCCCTGCCAGACTTAAAGGTCTACTATGAATCAGCAGCTTTCTGCTGGTTGAAAGATTGGCTGCTTCTTGAAAACACTGATGTTTTAGATTTGGAAGGATTTAACAATGCTTTTGGTTGGCATGCATATCTGTGGTATGACAAGGTTAAAATACACAAGGCTTTTAAGAATCATGTTGTCAGAAAAGCAGTGTTTAATGTCTGGTCAAAATACAAGGACTTATTGGAAAACAAGACCCCAAGGTGGTTATCACCAATGGAGGCTAAGGCCCCGAAAAGACTCAATATGGAGGCCAAATGGCCGAAATATTGGGAAATAATAGAAAAAGATGGAGACAATTGGAGGTTGCAGAGTATGGAGAAACTAAAGGGGAAAGTGCGAGATTGGCTACATTATGCTCAGATTAAAGAAGCCTTTAAGTCAGATAAAAAATTAGGATTCCAGGTGGAAAAATCAAAGTTAGAAACAGAATTGTTAGAACCCAGCTCTAAGACACTTTCGAGAATGTATAACTTGCTGCTAAAATGGAATACACAGGATGAAACGGTCAAATCAGCTAAGATAAAATGGGCACAGGACATAGGGTACAACATTATGTTTGCTGACTGGGAAAAGTTATGGACCACCGGTATGAAGTTCACGGCATGTAATGCCTTGAAAGAAAACATTATGAAAATGATATATAGGTGGTACATGACTCCAGTCAAGCTCGCAAAGATATACCATCTGTCTGACAATAAATGCTGGAAGTGTAAAGAAGCTGAAGGAACATTCTTTCACCTCTGGTGGACTTGCCCTAGAGTGAAGGCTTTCTGGGAAATGATATACAATGAGCTGAAAAAGGTATTTAAGTATACCTTCCCTAAGAAACCAGAGGCCTTTCTTTTAGGCATTGTCGGCCAGAGTGTGCAAAAGAAGGATCGAACTTTTTTTATGTATGCCACAACAGCAGCAAGGATACTCATTGCTAAATGCTGGAAAACTCAAGATTTGCCCACGCTGGAAGAATGGCAGATGCAACTGATGGATTATATGGAACTGGCTGAGATGACTGGCAGAATCCGAGACCTGGGAGAGGAACTGGTGGAGGAGGATTGGAAGAAATTTAAGGATTATCTACAAAAACATTGTAAATTGTATGAATGCTAAGAAAGATGTAAGATTTGTAATAACACGGCTCCAACAAATTAGTAAAAAGGAATATAAATTTGAACGTAATTGAAAGAAAAGACAAATTTTGGATAAACAATATTTCAAAACTAAGATCTCAAAAGTGTGATTTAAATTCTAAAATTTGAGATTTAATATTGGATAATTATATGATATGAATTGAAACAAGTAAATAATTTGCTAGCAAAATTTGTGAGTTCAGAATGCAGGAACAAGAGATGTGAGGAAGTCCAAAGAGGAGAATGAAATGTGGAAATTTGAAAAGACTATGTTATTATGTATGTTTTTTGTTTATTGTTTAAAAACCTTTAATAAATATTATTAAAAAAAAAAAACCACTGGAAGGTCAGGTGGCCCCAACAGTTCTGGCCTTGAGGACTAAACTCCCTTCTCTACCTGTCCCCCCGCCTTTCATTCTGTGTTTCTGTAAGCCGGACTGTGAACTCCTTTAGGGGACCATGATTGCCTTAAAGGTAAAGGTACCCCTGCCCGACAGGGCCAGTCGTGACCGACTCTAGGGTTGCGCGCTCATCTCGCTCAAGAGGCCGGGAGCCGGCGCTGTCCGGAGACACTTCCGGGTCACGTGGCCAGCGTGACGAAGCTGCTCTGGCGAGCCAGCACACGGAAACGCCGTTTACCTTCCCGCTATGAAGCGGTACCTATTTATCTACTTGCACTTAGGGGTGCTTTCAAACTGCTAGGTGGGCAGGAGCTGGGACCGAACGACGGGAGCTCACCCCGCCGCGAAGATTCAAACCGCCCACCTTACGATCAGCAAGTCCTAGGCACTGAGGTTTTACCCACAGCGCCACCCGCGTCCCTGATTGCCTTAAACACAGGCAAAAACAGCACATAAATAAACCCGGGCTGCTCTCACCTCGCATCCCTGCTGATGGGAGCTGCCTTGACCGCCGGCTCTTCCCCGGAAGAACTGTCATCATCGTCAGACTCTTCTGACTGCAAGTCCTCGACCATGGAGCGTAGAGGCCCTGGGGTTCAGAAGCCAGGAAAGCCAGTTTAAAAATGGACACAGGACAGGGAAACTCAGGTTCAACGCTAAGCGGAGTTGTGCTGGGCTGCTTACCAGGCACTGTCCGTTTGGGCTCTTTTCAGTTCCTGTACACAGGGGTGGCACAGTTTGAGAGCTCCCCAAGCCAAACACAGCCTGATCGCAAGACAGGGAGAGTGGCCCACCACAAGGCCTGTTTAGCTCGTTGTTCTACCTGTCTAGAACAGTAAACAGGGTGGCTGTTGAGCCATGGGACACAATTCGGAGGAAAAGGGGCATTCATACAGCATAGAGGGCCACTGGTGGGTTGGGTCTGCCCCACAAGCAAGCAGACATTTTGTGACTCTACCAAGTCCCCTCCCATCTCTCCGGTTTGACAGCAAAATCACTGTGTTACCACCAGACATTTCAGAACAAAAAGAAACGGGTTTAGAAACCTTCTACAGTGGAACCTCAGTTGTTGAACGTAATCCGTTCCAGAAGATTATTCAGCTTCTGAAACATTCAACGATTGAGGTACAATGGACGGTAGGCAATTTCATTGGAGAAAATTGAGAAACGCGCCTTGCAAGCCATTTGACTTCCGAGGCGCGTTCGGAAGCGGAAGCAATTATTTCCAGGTTTTTGGGGTTCGGAAACCGAAATGTCTGGCTTCCGAGATGCTCGAAAACCGAGGTTCCATTGTAACAACAAGTTCCCTGCCTCCAAAATACTTGTCCACAGAATTTTAAACACCATTGGGAAGCCTGTCATAAATAAACCTTGTTTACATCTGTGGAGGCTCTTTTACGTGCGGACAGTTGCTCTGTTTGTTGCACCTGCAATGGTGGTGGTAGTTAAGTGTGATACAAGGAGCAAAGTACAGCAAGAGTGGGGAATCTTTAGCTCTCCAGACACTCAACTACAACCCCCACAAGTCCTAGCAAGAATGGCCAATGGCCAGAGATGACTGGTGGGAGGTGTAGTTTAGAGACATAAAGGTAAAGGACCCCTGACCATTAGGTCCAGTCGTGGCCGACTCTGGGGTTGTGGCGCTCATCTCGCTTTATTGGCCGAGGGAGCCGGCGTACAGCTTCCGGGTCATGTGGCCAGCAGGACTAAACCGCTTCTGGAGAACCAGAGCAGTGCACGGAAACGCCGTTTACCTTCCTGCTGGAGCGGTACCTATTTATCTACTTGCACTTTGACGTGCTATCGAACTGCTAGGTGGGCAGGAGCAGGGACTGAGCAACGGGAGCTCACCCCGTCGCGGGGATTCGAACCGCCAACCTTCTGATCGGCAAGTCCTAGGCTCTGTGGTTTAACCCACAGCGCCACCCGCGTCCCAGCCAAAGGTCTCCCACCCAAGCAGTAGAAGCTTGGAAGACTGTCTTCAGGATTCCAGGAAGAGAGAAGGTTGCAAACATTTGACTATTTGAAGCTGTCCGCTCCAAGACTGGTGATCACATGGCTCCGCCTTCTCCCTTGGGTGCCCCCACCTGCACGCCAGTTAACCCATCCGTCAGCTTGTGTCCTGAATTCATTTTTAAGGGGGGTGGGAGAGAGAAGAAGAGGCAAGAGGCAAGCACGTATGTCAGAGAGGTGATTTGACATAGAGAGATGGCACTGTGATTCAGGAAGTCCTCATTTCAAATCTTGCATCTGCCACAGACTTGTGGCAAAGGCAGACTCAGGCATGACGTTTTTCTCTCAGACCCGTCAAACCATCCGGGGATCACACTGACCTACCTCACAAGTTTGTTGTAAGGATTACAGCAAGATAATGCAAAACACTTTAGAGAAGCACTTGACAAATACTAAGTATTATTGTTTAGTACCAAAAAATGGCAGAATTAATACTAACGATTTGTTTTTAATCAGTCAGGACTATCACTTTTACAGCCTCAAAGGCTAGAAACTTATCACTTATCACCACTGCTGCTCCTGACGTACACCCACATTTGCTTCCGTTTGTTGATAACCCCACCCCCACCCCAGAAGAGCACCCTTGTTATGGCTCCCACCAGGGGTGGGGTGAACACGCAACTATCTGCTTCCCAAGTAATCAGAGATGAACAATTTGAGGAGCTCGACACCTGCAACATCTGGCCAAAGCAGAATATACTCTCTCCCCCCCCCCCTCCCAGCCGTATTACTGCACCTAATTGTGGTGAAATTGTGCCAGGTGGAAAGGATATAGGCAAAGCGAGTCAAGCACACCATGGCTAACCTTGCAAATCAGTTCCTGCCCTAGCAGTGTTTTGCTAGCCCAACATGGCCTTTTTTTGCGAAGGGAGGTGGGAAAAGCAGCAACTTTTCTAAAGATTCCCTCAGGCGAGCAATTATTTTTGCAACTCTTCGATGACCGGCCATGCTGACTGAAACACCGGGAGCCCGCAGGGTTGGAGGAGGTTGGTCTCTGCTGGCAGACAGCAGCTGTCTGGGGTTTTTGGGGAACTGGTGAAGCTGTCGGGTATATGTCTAGCCAAGTGGCACGACTTCCTACAGCGGCGGTATTTTAAAAAAGGAAGCTACTTAACTAAAGGCACAGGAAAGCCTTGACAAGGGCTGATGTAAGTCAAGAGACTGAGGTGGAAAACTGGAAGCGCCCAGTTTAGTCCCCCTTAGGTGGCCCAGGGCAAGTGACTCTCTCTCAGCCTCAGTTGGTGCTGAACTACTTCGCAGGGTTCTGCTAAAAGATGGCTGATGTAGGTGGATGTAGTTCAGCACCAACTGAGGCTGAGAGAGAATGACTTGCCCTGGACCACCTGTTGTTGTTTAGTCGTTTAGTCGTGTCCGACTCTTCATGACCCCCTGGACCAGAGAACGCCAGGCACTCCTGTCTTCCACTGCCTCCCGCAGTTTGGTCAAACTCATGCTGGTAGCTTCGAGAACACTGTCCCACCATCTCGTCCTCCGTCGTCCCCTTCTCCTTGTGCCCTCCATCTTTCCCAACATCAGGGTCTTTTCCAGGGAGTCTTCTCTTCTCATGAGGTGGCCTTCCAGTGAGCGATCAGGGCTGATTTCCTTCAGAATGGAGAGGTTTGATCTTCTTGCAGTCCATGGGACTCTCAAGAGTCTCCACCAGCACCAGAATTCAAAAGCATCAATTCTTCGGCAATCAGCCTTCTTTATGGTCCACTGGACCACCTAAGGGGGCCTAAACTGGACGCTTCCAGTTTTCCAGCTCAATCACTTGACTGACATCAGCCCTTGTCAAGCTTTTCTGTGCCTTTATCTAAGTGTTTTCAACATTCAGGAAGCACAATGTTGAGTGCCGTGTTTTATGAACCGGTGGCTATTATTGGGCCAGCATGACAAACAAAAACCTCACACTTGGGGAGGGGAGGCATCGTAGGCTTAATTGACACCAAGACTCACGTGAGATTTCCAAACAGCAACGCACCTTGGCTGTGGTTCTGAGACGGCTCGAAATCAGAGTCGGAGCTGGAGTCGGAGCTGGAACTGGAGTTGGAAGGGCTGGACGGGGCAGACTTCAGTCGGCACAGAGAAAGGAAGAAGGAAGAGGGAGAATTAATTTCAACCCTTTGGTCCGTACAGCGGAATGGCAGAGAGAGAGATGGCAGCCCAGCCCAATTTCTTGTATTTCCCATGGAAGGTTCTTCAGTTTTGTCCTTTAGTCACCAAGAGGATTACATCACAGACTTGGAAGTCTGGTCAAGCTTCTTCTCAGGACTTAAGAAAGACAGGGATAAGTTGGATCCTCATGTTGTTGTTGGGGGGGGACACAGCTGTAATAGGCGCTGTGGGTTAAACCACAGAGCCTGGGACTTGCCGATCAGAAGGTCAGCAGTTCGAATTCCCGCAATGACGGGGTGAGCTCCTGTTGCTCGGTCCCTGCTCCTGCCAACCTAGCAGTTCGAAAGCACGTCAAAGTGCAAGTAGATAAATAGGTACCACTCCAGCAGGAAGCTGTACGCCGGCTCCCTCGGCCAGTAAAGCAAGATGAGCGCCGCAACGCCAGAGTCGGTCACAACTGGACCTAATGGTCAGGCGTCCCTTTACCTTTCATTGCTAATAAGTTTTTTCTCTCTCTCCCCCCCCCCCTGTCAGGTTGTCCTCCTCTCACTCTTTTTTCTTTATTCATTTCCTTACTTTGGAAGCATTCCTATCTCTCTTTCCTTTTTTGTGCATGGGTGACTTAAGGTGTAAGAGCCAGAGTAGGGTGGAGAAAAAACAATGAAAAATAAAAAAAGTATTTTTAAAAATTAGAATCAGATTTTTTTATTATTTAAACTGGATTTTTAAAATAAAATGCTTTTGGAGAAAAAAAAATCTTTCTAAAGATAGTTTTCCATTTAAGTTACATTATAGTCCAAAGGCTATTCATCAGGAAATAAGGATTTGTTTCAAGTTTTTCATGTGTGCTAAAACCCAGTCTTTTTTAAAAATAATAATAATAATGGTTTAACCACATCAGTTAACAAACATGGATACAAATGCTATAATGTTACAGTTTTTAGTTAAATGGATAGTTTAAATTGTTACTAAGGAAATGATTGTTTTTCTCCTTCCAATAAAGTACAGCAGGAAAGTTGTCCAAATATAAACAGTTAACTTATTAAACCTCACAATATAGTATTTCTAATAATATAACCAAATCAGTAATTTTTTTATATAACTGTAAAAGCTACTCTGAAATGTTATTATTCCAAAAATGAAACCTTTGTCTGGTTGTAAATAGTAAGATTATACCAGCAAGAATGAGTCTTTCTGTAAAAGGAAGATGTACTGACTAGTGATTTAAATCGATTACAGTGGTACCTCAGGTTACAGACGCTTCAGGTTACAGACTCCGCTAACCCAGAAATATTATCTCGGGTTAAGAACTTTGCTTCAGGATGAGAACAGAAATTGCGTGGCGGCGGTGTGGCAGCAGCAGGGGGCCCCATTAGCTAAAGTGATGCTTCAGGTTAAGAACAGTTTCAGGTTAAGAACGGACCTCCAGAACGAGTTAAGTACGTAACCAGAGGTACCACTGTAATTTAAATCAAATCCACCCTGAGCCCGAGGGCGGTGTGTGGGCGGCTTGACTGGAGCCAAGGTTTCCCAGGGTGGAACCCCAGACCTTCTTCCATGACTCAGTTCTGGAACATGTTGTAAGAATGAGGGAGTATGGGGTGGCACTATGGACCATGGGGCCCCTACTAACAATTACAATTTATTACCCAGCCTTCACCCTGAGGTCCCAGGGCAGATTACAAGCTAAAGTGACCAGGGTCTAGCCCAGGATCTAGCCCAGGGGTCACACTGGAGAGCCAGTGTGGTGTAGTGGTTAAGAGCGGTGGACTCGTGATCTGGGGAACCGGGTTCGCCTCTCCGCTCCTCCACATGCAGCTGCTGGATGACTTTGGGCTAGTCACACTTCTTCGAAGTCTCTCAGACCCACTCACCTCACAGAGTGTTTGTTGTGGGCGAGGAAGGGAAAGGAGAATGTTAGCTGCTTTGAGACTCCTTCGGGTAGTGATAAAGCGGGATATCAAACCCAAACCTAAGGCCCATGGGCCACAAGCGGCCCATGGGGGTCGTTTAACCAGCCCACGAGTCGCCCCCCCAACTGAGCTGCCCACTCGGTGATTCCCCGCCCGCTGCGCTAAATCAGCACAGGAGCTCGCTTCTGCGGTGCTGGAAATCGCGTCTGCACAGATGCAGACGCCAGAAATAGTGGCCCACGGAGGGCTCTCCGCTGGAGTGAACTGGCCCACGCAAGGTAAACCTTGCTGACCCTGGTCTAGTCTGTGCTTGGGATTCCTGGGACAGCCAATGTAGTGGATGCAATTAAGTTTTTAAGTTTCATTGCATTCTTAATATTTGTTGAGCGGCTGGGGCAAGCCAGTCAGACGGTCGGCATAGGAATAATAAAAATATTAAAATTATGAAAGGGGTTGGGAGGAGCCATGCATGTCATGAGCACGTTGAAGAAAAGAGTGGCTTTGGCCAGGGAACAGCCTGACTCCCTCCTTTGGCAATCTTCACAGAACTTTAGCCTAATGGTTGCTGTCAATTTGATTTGAATTAATTTTATAATGGAATGATTTTAGAATGTTGTATTATTTTATTGTTGTTAGCCACCCTGAGCCCAGCTTCGGCTGGGGAGGGCGGGGGGGGGGGGAAATGGCCATTTCTTAAGTATTTTAGGATGGGAGTGAGGGAAACCACCATTGTGTCCATCAATATGTGGATGATACCCAGCTCTACCTCTCTTTTAAATCAGAACCAGTGAAGGCGGTGAAGGTCCTGTGTGAGTGTCTGGAGGCGGTTGGAGGATGGATGGCGGCTAACAGATTGAGGTTGAATCCTGACAAGACAGAAGTACTGTTTTTGGGGGACAGGGGGCGGGCAGGTGTGGAGGACTCCCTGGTCCTGAATGGGGTGACTGTGCCCCCAAAGGACCAGGTGCGCAGCCTGGGAGTCATTTTGGACTCACAGCTGTCCATGGAGGCACAGGTCAAATCTGTATCCAGGGCAGCTGTTTACCAGCTCTATCTGGTACGTAGGCTGAGACCCTATCTGCCTGCAGACTGTCTCGCCAGAGTGGTGCATGCTCTGGTTATCTCCCACTTGGACTACTGCAATACGCTCTACGTGGGGCTGCCTTTGAAGGTGACCCGGAAACTGCAATTAATCCACAATGAGGCAGCTAGACTGGGGCGGCCGCCGGGACGACATAACACCGGTCCTGAGAGATCTGCATTGGCTCCCAGTACGTTCCGAGCACAATTCAAAGTGTTGGTGCTGACCTTTAAAGCCCTAAACAGCCTTGGTCCAGTATATCTGAAGGAGCGTCTCCTCCCCCATCGTTCTGCCCGGACACTGAGGTGCAGCTCTGAGGGCCTTCTGGCAGTTCCCTCACTGCGAGAGGCCAAGTTACAGGGAACCAGGCAGAGGGCCTTCTCGGTAGTGGCGCCCGCCCTGTGGAACGCCCTCCCATCAGATGTCAAAGCGATAAACTACTACCTGACATTAAGAAGACATCTGAAGGCAGCCCTGTTCATGGAAGTTTTTAATATGTGATGTTTTAGTGTATTTTTCATCTTTGTTGGAAGCCGCCCAGAGTGGCTGGGGAAACCCAGCCAGATGGGCGGGGTACAAATAATAAATTATTACTATTATTATTAATACATTGTACCTCACCTCTAGGGTTTCCCTGCATTCTGAAAAACCTTTACGAATCCTAAGAAGAAATGTCAGCAGGACTAGAGGGCAGAAAAGGCAGGTGCAGGACTGAAACTCAACAAGAGCTCCAGATCCAAACAGTCTGTCTTCAGCGTGGGTTGTATTTAATTGCCTACACTCAGCAGACACCATACAGTGCAGCCCTGCCTGGCCTTGAAGGCCCCTCACCTCTGACTTCAGAGAAGCTTCATCCTCGGAATTGGAGTCCTCTGCCACCGCCACCTCCATGGGTTTTTTGATCGCCTTGGTTTCAGTCTCCGTTTTCATCTTCTCCACTTTGGCGCTCGGCTTCTCCTTGGCTGGCTTCTTCTCGGCGTAAGACGACGTCCGAGGGGACGTTGCCGGGACGGTCTTGGCTCCTTTGGAGCTGCTCTTCTTCGGCTTCTTAGCGCTGGGTTTTGGAGACTCCACCGTAGAGGGCCTTTTGCTTGAAGTCTTCATGTCTGGCGGTGGAGGACCGCCCTTTGGCGACGTGTTCTCCAGCTTGGGCTCCTTCAGAGCCAGCTTGGGCTCCTTGAAAGCAGCTTTCGGGAGGGTCTTCTCCTCCTTGGGCACCTTGTTCTCAGTGGGTTTCCTGGAGGAGTCCTTCACAGGTTTACCCGGCTCCCTTTCAAGGTCTCTGGAGGAGTTTTTGCTCTCCGAGTCTTTCCTGGGCCTCTCGCGATGCTCCCGGGTGACCTTGTGTGGCTTGGAAGCTTTGCTGCCATCTTTGTTGGCCTCCTAAGCACCGGTGGAGAAATGAAAAGACCAGCAAAGTTTAATTATCCCGTCCTGTAAGAAAGGATTGGGTTCTGCGGAGAAAAGGGAATCTTCCTCCAAAGGGAAAGTCACCATGCAGGAAGCATTCAGATAATCAGTTACCGTATTTTTCGCTCTATAAGACGCACCTGACCATAAGACGCACCTAGTTTTAGAGGAGGAAAACTAGAAAAAAAAAAATTTTGAATCTGTGCAGTGCCTCTCCAGTGAAGTGAAGCGTTCCTCCCGTTGCCCTGAAGAGGCTTCGCGCGGCTGTCCCAGAAGTCAGAACAGCAAGAGGGATTGCTGCTTTCGCTGCGCAGCTCTCCCTCTTGCTGTTCTGGCTTCAGCGATAGCTGCGCAGCCTGCAATTCGCTCCATAAGACGCACGCACATTTCCCCTTACTTTTTAGGAGGGGAAAAGTGCGTCTTATACAGCGAAAAATACGGTAAGTCGTATCTCGCTGTGGCCGTGTTCTTTCAAATTCAGAAGAAAGCAAAATGGTAAACAGACAGAAACTAGCAGAAAATAAAACAATGGGACAAAGGAATAAAGGGGCTACAAAACCATTCATCCAGGAAGGCCCTTCCTTCCTCCATATATTTACACTGGTCTAAAACATTTACACTGGTCCCACATTTTCCTGGTTGGGCAACTCATAAGTTCCAGCAGGATCCCCCTTTTCACTACACATTCTCAGAAATCAACTCTGTGGCTTCACTGGACCACAGACCGAGAAATGTGTGTCAGAGGTGCTGTAGCCTTGATTGTATAGGACGCTAATGAAGCAAGCTTAAGTCTCATAGGCAAGGTACAGTTTCCCAATCCCTGACTTATGCTCGGCTTGCTGCAGGACAGCCATTCCTTCAGTTATTCAAGAATAATTAATACAGATCAGTTACCTGCCCCTTTTACATTTGCAATCAGTGCTATTTAAAACAGACTCTTCATATTCTTTCCAATTTATAACAATGCGAAGATTGAGGATTCTGCAATAACGATCGCAAGTGCAGGCTCTCCTCTCTGGCCTAGGGTATCTTTCCCCTACTTCTGTTCTCTGCTACAGATGCAACGTATCAAATAATTAGAAGTCATACGTCCAACCTGCTACTACTGCATCCCTGACAGAGGACTGCCCAGTCTGAGAGCCAGTGTGGTGTAGTGGTTAAGAGCGGTAGTCTCGTAATCTGGGGAACCGGGTTCCCGTCTCCGCTCCTCCACCTGCAGCTGCTGGGTGACCTTGGGCCAGTCACACTTCTCTGAAGTCTCTCAGCCCCGCTCACCTCACAGAGTGTTTGTTGTGGGCGAGGAAGGGAAAAGGAGAATGTTAGCCGCTTTGAGACTCCTTAAAGGGAGTGAAAGGCGGGATATCAAATCTTCTTCTTCTTCTTCTACTTCAACACCTCCAGTGACAGAGAGCCCACCACCTCCTAAAGCAGCCTAGCCCACTCTTGAATGGCCTTGACTACTGGAGGTTTGCATAGTTTACCTGAGACCCAATTCTCTGTGATTTCCAGCCATTAGTTCAACTCAACCATAATACAATGTGGAGGCCAAAGGGATACCGTATTTTTCGCTCTATAAGACGCTCCAGACCACAAGGCGCACCTCGTTTTTGGAGGAGGAAAACAAGAAAAAAAATATTCTGAATCTCAGAAGCCAGAACAGCAAGAGGGATCGCTGCGCTGCGAAAGCAGCAATCCCTCTTGCTGTTCTGGCTTCTGGGATAGCTGCGCAGCCTGCATTCGCTCCATAAGACGCACACACATTTCCCCTTTACTTTTTAGGAGGGAAAAAGTGAGTCTCATAGAGCAAAAAATACGGTATATGTAGTGTGCACATAATTCTATGCCTCTTCGGAGGGCTTTAGCGTCTCTGCAGAATGGGAACGACGAAAGATTCTAGACCTCATCATTTTGGAAGGACATTCCCACACTCTTCCCAAGCGACTCACCTTTGACCCATGGGGCGGTTTGGTCTTTTTCGGATCAGAGAAGGCAGAGAGCGGTATTGTGGGTAACATGGGGTAGTCAGGACTGGGCCTGGACACTGTTTCGGCACCTTCTGGCATGACCACCACCTAGGGAGAGACAACTTGGATATTAATGCTGTTCCACACCTTTGTGCCAGGAAATTCCAGAAATCCCCTATCCAGTCATTTTCTTTTTTAAAAAAATAATATTTTTATTAAGTACAAATGAGAAAAGATACATATTCACAACAAAAGAAAATACAAAAGAAAAAGAAAATACATCTAACCAAGGAAAAAGAGTTAGAGAATATTTTGTCTCTTGTCATATTTACAGTTATTTATACCTCTATAAAATGCTATTCACAATAAAGCAGTGAAATGAAAGATATCAGAAAAAAGAACAAAGAAAGAATAAAGAAGTAAAAGAAAAAGATCATAAGTGAAAATTTTTAAAAGTAGATAAGTACTCACAATACATAGCCGTTTCCCATCTATATTTATAGTCTATTGTATAATTTCATCTTGTCCTTATCAGTGGCGTAGCGTGGGTTGTCAGCACCCGGGGCAAGGCAAGTAATTTGCGCCCCCTAATCCGTGGATTTGCGCCCCCTAACCCTACCCCCCAGATGTTGCGCCCGGTGCGGCCGCCCCCCCCTGCACCCCCCATGCTACGCCACTGGTCCTTATCTACCTTAAATAAATTGGTTTTTTTTATTTTAAAAAAAGGACTTCCACCGTTTACCTCACACATTTTTAATAATCCGTTCGTCAGAACCTCTGTTCTTCATATTTTCCAGTCATTTTATCATATTATCCAGTCATTTTCTCTGCACCACACAACAAACCTCTATCACCCTCACCTTGTTTCCCAGCCTAGAAATCAAAAGCGTAACAGCACTTCACAAAACCCATTCTGCTATGAGCTTTTGGCTAGCGCGATCCAAAGAACAGCAGATGGTCATTACTCTGAGCATGCAAAGACCAGGCTGCTTCTTGCTTGGCTACTCACCCCACCAGCCCTGATTAGTTTTCGGCGAAATTCCTTGGTGGGGTTGTTGAAGGTCAGCTTCTCACAGCGCAGGTGGTTGACGGGCGGATTCCCCTCCAGATTCAAGAAAAGATCGTAGGTGAAGCAAACTTTCTTCGGTTCCTCCTGAACGCAAAGAAGGAAAAGCCTCATGAAGCGGTTTTAACAACTATATATACCAACGCAGGGAGGTGCCTTATATTGAGTCAGACTTTTGGCACTTCTAGATCAGGGTTGCCTATACAGTGGTACCTCGGGTTAAGTACTTAATTCGTTCCAGAGGTCTGTACTTAACCTGAAACTGTTCTTAACCTGAAGCACCACTTTAGCTAATGGGGCCTCCCACTGCTGCTGCGCCGCCGGAGCACGATTTCTGTTCTCATCCTGAAGCAAAGTTCTTAACCTGAAGCACTATTTCTGGGTTAGGGGAGTCTGCAACCTGAAGCGTATGTAACCCGAGGTACCACTGTACCGACATTCAGCAATGTCTAGGCAACACGATGACCATGTACTTACGCAACAATCTTTACAGAATTCCTTCAAACCGTAACAAGTCCAAAATGATCTTTGTCTCTGAAATCTTTAAACAAAGCGAGGTACCAGACTTTGTACGATGAAAGACAAGCTGTGAAGCTTTGTGTATTCAGCAAATATGATGTCCAACACTGAACAGTGATTTCGGATATCGACTACTGCTTCGTAGAATTCTTCGTCAGCAGGGTGGGAGGATATAGAATTGCTTCATAAACCCATCTTATTTCGAATGAATGTATGTAAATGAAAATATCAAATGCTGTGGAACAGTGCTCATGTAATAATGTAGTCGCTGCTCAGTGTTTAAAGAATTTCAGAGACTTTGAGACTAAAGATTATTTTGTACTTGTTCTGGTTTAAAGGAATTCTATAAAGATTGCCTGTTGCACATGTACATTGTCATCACGTTGCCTAAACATTGCTGACGTTCTCTTTGCAACACAGGGGTTTGTTTGGTTACTTATTGCTATACCGACATTCAGATATGGCTCTCTTTTCGCCCTGGTCCCTGTGATGACTTAGAACAATCCTGAAACACACTAGGAAGATAGGCAACAAACGCAGACCAAAACACAGCAGACATAGAGGGCAACCCAGGTGAAACTTCAAACACAGGCTTGTATGGGAACAGCCTATCCCGGGCCCAAAAGCTTTTGGCTGCGTAGGTCAAAATGTGCACTCCGAAGTGCACCTTCCAGGCACAGAAGTGGGCAGGGAGTATTCTGGAGGACTGGCAAGAACACAGCTCCATTCTGCAGGTTCCAGTTAGCAGCCGGACTGCAGTACTCTGAGCCGAAAGGTTTCCCAGATGGGCATTAGAGGCAGCCGTCACAGCAATCGGGCCTGGACTTTTATCTCATCATGCATAACGGTGCAAAGATCAGGTACCAACCGAAGTCAGAGGACGGTTACATATTCTAGGGTGCTGGTTTGGGGCCAACACAATCTATCCACTGTTCTACCTGCTTTTAAAACAGGCATCCCTAAACTCAGCCCTCCAGATGTTTTGGGACTACAATTCCCATCATCCCTGACCACTGGTCCTGTTAGCTAGGAATGATGGGAGTTGTAGCCCCAAAACATCCGGAGGGCTGAGTTTAAAAATCTGAATACCAAGGCAGGGATCCCAACTTTTTTGGGCCCGAGACACATTTGGAATTCTAATAATCTGTTGGGGGCACCGCAGAATATCTATTTAGCAGAAGAAAAACTGGCAATGCTCAGAACCAGCCCCCACAAAGTCAAAATACCAACACTTATGTTACATGGCACATCGCTTCAGTGGCTCTATGCTGCAAAGTGATCGATACATTTGCTTAAGAAACGAAACAAACAGAAGAAACCGAACACTCGCATCAACAAAAACTAATTTAATTTTTTAAAAAAGAATTTGGGAGGGTGTTTTGGGAGGTGTCTGAAGTTGCTGTCGTGCCCGCGAGCAGCGCACTGGAGACCTCCCCACAAAGAGATGCAGAGATGTGAAAGAGAAGGAGAAAAGAGGCAGATCATGGAGGTCCTTTGCTTATCTGGATATCCCATGATAGATCAACGCATGAAAATGTGCATGAAATGCACAAACCGTCTCATTGGTTAGAAACGAGCAGATTAAATGATAACTGGACCTGGATAAAGACTTGGGTTGGGCCAATGAGGTTCAGCTACATTGCTGTAGGGGCTGGCCAGCCCGCTGAGTTTGCCGTGTGTTTGAAGGGAACGCAAGAAGGGAGCCCGGGGGCGGCAAGGAGGAGAGATTGAAATGATACCTTGTTTTTGAAGTGGACTTCAATGGGCATAATGAAGCCAGCATAGCCAGACTCCTCCACTTTATACGGAGGTTCTTTGCAAACTGAGAAGAAAAGCAGAAATAAAGTATTAAAACTTCAGGGGCTGTTGGATCGCAGAAGAAACATACAGGTTGGCTAGCTTGTATGCTATGTAGCCTCAGGCAAGCTTCTCTTTCTTTGCCAATCTGAGCATCTCCACACCTACCTAGAGAATAGGGATAGCAATACAGATAGCAGTTACAGGTCTGTTGTAAGGATTACAAGATCATGTTTGTGAAACACTCCAGTGATACACAATTGGAAACAATAACCTATTACAGGAACATAGGAAGCTGCCTTGGACCTCGGAATCTTGTTGGACCTCAGGTCCACCTAGTTCAGTACTGTCTACACGGGCCGGCAGCGGCTCTCCAGGGTTTCAGACAGGGGTCTCTTGCAGTCCAATATGGAGATGATGATAATGCAACAAGCATAGCGTCCTAGTGTTAGACTAGGGGCCAGCAAACTTTTTCAGGAGGGGGCCGGCCCACTGTCCCTCAGACCTTGTTGGGGGCCGGACTATATTTTGAAAAAATAAATGAATTCCTATGCCCCAGAAATAACCCAGAGATGAATTCTGTGGGCTGCTAAATCTAGCTAAATCCTACTCGGAGCACAGTCACTGAAATGAATGGACCCAAATAGGCCATGTACATCCTTTCAGTAGACTTACTCTGAATAGGACCAGCGCTGGATCCGACCCTGCATATGCGAATGGGTGGTGCAGGGATTCTCAAGCAAGCCACACAACCCAAAGCCCTCCCATCAACAGCTGACAACAACCCCTGTGCCAATTGGAGAAGGTCTACAGAGGGTTTCTACTCCTGTTCATCTGATGAAGAGCAGGGTACCCTTCACTGTTCTGTGGCTGAGGATTCCCCAACCACAAGAGGCATTTTGGTTGTGTTCAAGCAAACACAAGGAGAAGCCTCTGGCAGATCCCAATCAACATGGGGATGGTCTGGGACTGAGCATATCTTGCTGTTAGAAGGGGGAAAATGGGGTGAGGAGGGCAGGGCTTGCATGTGTACTCTGTCCCCAATGGGAGCGCTTGTGTGCTTTGAAGTATGCCAGAACACACCTACAGAGAAAGCTACCGTATTTTTTGCTCTATAAGACTCACTTTTTCCCTCCTAAAAAATAAGGGGAAATGTGTGTGCGTCTTATGGAGCAAATGCAGGCTGCGCAGCTATCCCAGAAGCCAGAACAGCAAGAGGGATTGCTGCTTTCACTGCTTAGCGATCCCTCTTGCTGTTCTGGCTTCTGAGATTCAGAATATTCTTTTTCTTGTTTTCCTCCTCCAAAAACTAGGTGCGTCTTGTGGTCTGGTGCGCTTATAGAGCGAAAAATACGGCACACACACATGAACTCACCACGTTTCGGTTTAGGGAAGCTCTGATGCAACCGGAAGACCACCCTCTCCACAAAGTGCTGGATCTCGAATTGTTCTGGGCCTCGCACAAACACCATCCAGTCATGGGTGAACCCCTCGGTGGTGGGCTTCTTCCGTAGCTGGGCGCGGTGCCCCAGCTCCAACTTCACCTGGACTGTGCACTAGGGAGGCAAAGGGAGTTAGGGAATTAGGAAGGAGACAGGCAACATCTAGGAATGTCAAAGTCGGCGCAGCAGCGACAAGAAGAAATACAGTACCCCTGATACGGTATGTCTCATGGTGAAAGGTTGAATGCTGCCTCAGAGCACAGGACTAGATCAAATGGATGGAAGTTACAGGAGAACAGAGTTCTGTTGAACAGTAGGAGTTTCTTGATGGAAAGAGTTTGACAAGAGGACCATTGGCCTTAATGGAGGTCTTCCAGTGGAAGCTGCATCTTTGGGGGATGCAAGAGGCCGGACTTGGTCACGTCTGCGAAACCTTTGACCCTCAGTATGTTGCTTGAACAGCCAGTTCCATCATCCCTGGCTATTGGTTAAGGCTGCTGGGGCTGACAGGTGTTATAGTTTAGCAACATCCTGAGGACCAAGGTTGTCCTACGCCTGAAC
Organism: Podarcis erhardii; assembly: GCF_964252035.2. Classification (NCBI taxonomy): domain Eukaryota; kingdom Metazoa; phylum Chordata; class Lepidosauria; order Squamata; family Lacertidae; genus Podarcis; species Podarcis erhardii. The sequence continues at coordinate 6,995,296 of NC_138516.1, read as the reverse complement.
TAGAATCATAGAGTTGGAAGAGACCACAAGGGCCATCGAGTCCAACCCCCTGCCAAGCAGGAAACACCATCAGAGCACTCCTGACATATGGTTGTCAAGCCTCTGCTTAAAGACCTCCAAAGAAGGAGACTCCACCACACTCCTGGGCAGCAAATTCCACTGTCCAACAGATCTTACTGTCAGGAAGTTCTTCCTAAGGTTTAGGTGGAATCTTCTTTCTTGTACTTTGGAACCATTGCTCCGTGTCCGCTTCTCTGGAGCAGCAGAAAACAACCTTTCTCCCTCCTCTATGTGACATCCTTTTATATATTTGAACATGGCTATCATATCACCCCTTAACCTCCTCTTCTCCAGGCTAAACATGCCCAGCTCCCTTAGCCGTTCCTCATAAGGCATCGTTTCCAGGCCTTTGATGGTCTGAAAGGCACACACTAATTCTAGGATTGAATGCAGATATAGATAAGGTGCATATCCAAAGGTGCATGTTTGGAACTAGCCAGCATCTCCTCTCCCCCCAAAAAGAAAGGGTCCCTTGAGCTCCCACTGTAAGTAGTCAAAAGAGCAGCATTGGACAGGGGCACAAGCTAGACATGCACATAGCTGTCAACTTTCAGATTTGAAAATAAGGGATCGGCAGCCTCGAAAATAAGGAATCAGCAGCCTCACCTGTCCCAGGGACAGTCTACACAATATCTAACAATCCGGGATAGCAGCGCTGGAATAAGGGAATTTCCCGCAAAAGAAGGGAAGGTTGACAGCTATGGACATGCACCTGAAACACGCGCATCTTGCTGTGCATAGATACTTTGGGGGCATTAAGGTGGACACACATGATGGCAAAACATGAGGCACTGACATATTTATTTTACTTTCAGAAGACTTTCTCTCTCCTGCTACTGGCTTCGTAGTGCAGACCTCTCACTCAACATCCTATTCTGCTCAAGTGTTGTCCCGCTTCCATATCAGTCATGCTGAGCAACTTCAACCAAAACACAAGCACCCAGCAAGGTCTGTGGCAGAGCAGGGAAGTGAACCTGGGTCACTTCCTAATAAGGAAATCCCAAAAATATGTAAGAAGGAAGGTTGGTCTTCCCTTTAATTGTATTGTTTAAATCCAGTCCCTGAGAATGAAAGGGCCAATATTTGTGCAGGTGTCAAGAAATCTGGGCTCCCCTTGGTAACCTGCTCTTGTCAAGATGCTCCCCTTAAAGGGGATAAGAGTCCTCTGACATGATATGAGCTCAAGGGCGAGCCCAAGTGTGTGTGTGGCCCCCTTCCCTTCCTCCACAGCCGAGGATAGGAATGGGAACTAACCCCCAAGGCAGCTAAGCTTCATATATTCAGCAGGAAGCTCTCTCGCGGCTCTCCCAAGCATCTTCCATGTTCAACACAACACCAGGGACAGTCCTTGCATTACCTTCCCTCTTTCATGCTTCTGAAGTTGGCCTGGCATCACAGAGAGTCCTCATGTTTCTCCAGGATCAGAGGAAAGGCAGAGAGACTCTCCTTTCATGCTTGTGCCAGAACAAAAAATGTATTTACCAGTGGATCCTTGTATATGTGCAGCGATGCATCCAGAACATCAGTGTGTGTTTCAGAGAGGTCACATAAATGTACATAAATATGAACATTATTTGAAGAGTGCAAACAGGGGGATGTCCTGGTTGCCTTTACGGCAGTGGTTCCCAAACCTTTACTCGCCATGGACCACTTGAAAACTGCTGGGGGTCTTGGCGAATCACTTAATGGTTTTCTTTCCTATTGTAGCAATTACAATGTGCTGCACGATTTTTAATTGTATTTCTAGTTGTTTCTTTTTCTTTTATGATATTACGAGCTGAATTCTACAAAATACAAACTGTAATGCAATAGAATACAATATAAGCAATAAAACTGCAGCTAAAATCAGTATGATTTATTGCAGAAATGCCACAGACCACATGAATGAAACCTGTGGGCCGCAGACCAGAGTTTGAGAACCGCTCTAGGTGACACAGACATGGCTATTGTTTGGTAACTGCAATATCCACAAGTAACTTGCATGTGTGGATGGGCTATTGCAGATAAAACATTGCAAGGAGAATTCCTCGCATCTCCTCAAAACACAGGGCTTCGCAGTGGAGTTTGTTCACCTTTCAGCTACCAGTGCTCAAGCGTAGTCATTCAGGAGGCAAGAAATCAAGAATGAATCAGACCTCTATGTCTGGGAAGTGCTGACACACACAGCCTTCGAGGAGATATGAAAAATGGGCCTCTGGTGTTAGAACTGTAATGACTACTTCACAGTTAAGATATCAAGTGGTGGAACAGCCATGTAGGAACCAGTTCATTGATAGCCAATGCCTCCTTATCTTACATCCAATATGCAAACTGTATCAAATATACATTTATATAAACATCACGTACCCCTTGCTACATGCTACAAAACGTTTTAGATAAATTAGATACAGGCTTACATGAACACAGAAGTATTCACATGTAGCCAGCTGTATGTGCTTGTGTGTTTATATAACGTGTATTCAATATAATGCATATTTCAGCATGTGTTTGTTGATTTGAAAATTTAAAGATATTCAAAAAACATAAAATATAAAGTGTGTATACAGACACACGTGCCCATTCTTGCTGAATATATACATATATGACACATAACAGTAGTTGCTATCTAAATAACTGCATTTCAAATACACAAAGCTGTTCTTATAGCCAGGTATATACTGATACACAGTAATGGTGATCCAGTATATAATCAGCTACAGTATATAGACAGGAGGTGGGTGCAGATTATCAGCAAAGGCCTATCTGCGCAACATGGGCACGCAGGCCTTGTGGGAATGCTATGAGTAAAAGCTGTGAAGCTCCTTGTTTGAACACTGCCTTCTGCCATGAACTCAAAAAGGGGTAGGGTTAGGACAGCCTTGGGCAACCATGAGAAGTATGAAAACAATAGTACTTGGTCTACTGTACAAAGCTGCTGCATAGACTGCAACAAGACAATACGCGCAAGCAAAGCTCTCTTTCCTCATCTTGTTTTTGAGGTGTATGTGCAGATATACATGCTAGTGTATATACACACAGAGATATACTTACACGTACAGTGGATGCTCGGGTTGTGAATGTGATCCGTGCGGGAAGCACGTTCGTAACCTGCAGCACCACGTCTGTGCACGTGCGGGTTGCAATTCGGTATTTCTGTGCATGCGCAAAGCGCAATTTAGCGCTTCGGCGCATACGCAAGCGCTGAAACCCGGAAGTAACCCATTCTGGTACTTCTGGGTTCGGTGCGCAACCCGAAATCGCACAACCCGAAGCGTCTGTACATGAAAGGGGAGGGGGCAGCTGTCTGCCCTCCTTCTCCAAGCATCCTCCACCCCCCACTGAGAAAGGGTCCAGCTCTAAGAACTCAAAACTCCCCCAAGTCTCTCTCACTTACCCTAATTTTGAGTCGCAAGCTCCTCCCCTTCTCAGGGAGACACACCTACT
>NC_138516.1:6929313-6986813 GCF_964252035.2 Podarcis erhardii | reverse complement strand
AGCTAACAGCTCCCCTTCGCTCTGGATCAGACAAGGAAATGCATGTATACTGGATCGGTGCCGTCTTCAAATGTCCAGGAGAGGTTGTCGGGGGGAATCATCCTTGAGGCAGACTACACACAGCAGCCAAATCAAAAATAGAACTTTTTTTATTATTATTCAAAACCAAGAAATACGCAAGATGTGCATTGGAGACAGCGCTTCCCCCAACGACGACGGTCCTCCTACTTGTAAGAATTTGCCTTGTGTTTTGGAAGGAAAGTGAAGCTGGCAGGAACAGGACCCAGAAGCATCTCACTGCAAGGAGGAGAAATTGAGAAAACTGCAGACACGTCTCTAGATTCTTCCAACAGCACACACACCTGCGATGATACTTTGTGCGCGACAGGCTAAAAAGGTAAAGGGACCCCTGACCATTAGGTCCAGTCGTGGCTGATTCTGGGGTTGCGGTGCTTATCTCGCTTTATTGGCTGAGGGAGCCGGCGTACAGCTTCCGGGTCATGTGGCCAGCATGACTAAGCCGCTTCTGGCCAACCAGAGCAGTGCACGGAAACACTGTTTACCTTCCCGCCGGAGCGGTACCTATTTATCTACTTGCACTTTGACGTGCTTTCGAACTGCTAGGTTGGCAGGAGCAGGGACGGAGCAACGGGAGCTCACCCCGTCGCGGGGATTCGAACCGCCAACCTTCTGATCGGCAAGTCCTAGGCTCTGTGGTTTAACCCACTGTAGCGACAGGCTACTGAACTCTTATTATGAGATGAAAACCCCATATGGCGCAAAAATGCCGTGACAGAAATCTCAGAGGTGCACTTTTTAGACCGCTGCACGCCATTCCCCCAATTTCTATAAGGAACTATGGAAAGAATGACAGAGAGGAAGGCAATTCAGCTGGGATGTTGGGAGAGAATTTGCATTGCCCTTTTCGTACTTCTCCTTGTTCCTCGGAAGAGCTCAGAGTGAGATTTGCGCCTCACAACAAGCTCGTGAGTTAAGTTAGGCTGGGAGATCAGGTCTAGCCCAAGGTCATCTGAGTGAGATTTGCAGCCGAGTGATCTGAGCTTTCTCTTCCCACACAGCTGGGCTAGAAGAGTTTTGTCCTGGTTTGGGACAGAAAAGTTGTTCCCTTCCCACTGGCCGTCTTATGGATTTGGGAGATAGGAAGCCCCATGGCCTGTGTTGCATCAGATACAATAGGGTCCAGTTCTAGCTTTTAACTAGTCACTCCCTTCAAGGGCCAAAACCCACATTTCTGGCCTGGTTCTACATCAGCCTTCGTAGCAGCTGAAATAATCTCTCCCCCTCTCTTCCTCCTCACTGCACACATGCAGTTGTGCGCTTAACATGCACAGAAAACTGTCAACTGTTTGGCAAATGTTCAAACCCTTTTTACCTGATCTTAATCCAGTCGCCCACGTTCTGGCTTGCCATTAAGGTCTCCAAATAGTCCCGGCCCATGTAGTAAGGGGGTCTTTCGTTAATCCTCTGAGGCAGGCGCTCCAGTAAGCCGGCTGGAATGTACCTGCCAAAGTAAAAAAGTAAAGGTAAAGGACCCCTGGACGGTGAAGTCCAGTCAAAGGCGACTATGGGGTTGCGGTGCTCATCTCGCTTTCAGGCCGAAGGAGCAGGCGTTTGTCCACAGACAGCTTTCTGGGTCATGTGGCCAGCAGGACTCAACCGTTTATGGCGCAATGGGACACTGTGACGGAAACCAGAACGCAAGGAAATGCCATTTACCTTCCTGCCACAGCGGTACCTATTTATCTACTTGCGCTGGCGTGCTTTCGAACTGCTAGGTTGGCAGGAGCTGGGACAGAGCAACAGGAGCTCACCCCGTTGTGCGGATTCGAACTGCCGACCTTCTGATCGGCAAGCCCAATGGGCTCAGTGGTTTAGACCACAGCGCCACCCGCATTCCAGCCTGCCAAAGTGCCAAAGAAGGAAGAAAGGAAGACTCATTTTCCATGACAGTAGGAGAACAGCCTCATCTTGTTTGCTCCTCTCACTCACCCCAGAAGTTAGGCTTATTCAAAATCTAGCTGCAGCTATAAGCATGGGAGATACAGGGCAGAGTCAACCAAGGCTGTTGTGAAGCCCTGCCTTTTTGAGTTAAGTGGGAGGAGAAAACACCACTGAGGAATAAAGGAAGAAATGGCAGCTATCTCTCTTGATGCTGCCCCAATTTTAATTGCAGTGATATTATGAACTCACACTTAGCAGGCATATAGTAAAGGTAAAGGGACCCCTGACCATTAGGCCCAGTCGTGACAGACTCTGGGGTTGCAGCGCTCATCTCGCTTTACTGGCCGAGGGAGCCGGCGTACAGCTTCCGGGTCATGTGGCCAGCAGGACTAAGCCGCTTATGGCGAACCAGAGCAGCGCACGGACACGCCGTTTACCTTCCCACCGGAGCAGTACCTATTTATCTACTTGCACTTTGACGTGCTTTTGAACTGCTAGGTTGGCAGGAGCAGGGACGGAGCAACGGGAGCTCACCCCGTCACGGGGATTCGAACCGCTGACCTTCTGATCGGCAAGTCCTAGGCTCTGTGGTTTAACCCACAGCGCCACCCGCATCCCTATATAAGCAGGCATATATATATAGTGCTTTAAAAAACACCCACTGTATCTGGTCGTCGTTAGCAGCAAGCTTCTAGCTTTCCCCGGTGTCAAGCTTGGCTTTTAAAATACATGGACTTGTTTCTCAAAATCTCCAAAGCCTGAGAAGCAGCTGATGAATAGGGTGTCCATGCAGTGTGTCACACACAGCAGAAACTTAGTGGTGCGTTAAGATGTTTGTTGCAGGATCCAGTCTTGCCTACTGTAATGGGATTAGTGGTTGCTTGTGCGTAAGCGCCGAACCGCTCCAAGCTGAGTAGTTGGCTAAAACTTTCCCGGACCGGACAGCCCTTACTTCGTGGCTGTCTTAATCACTGGCAGAATCCGTCAGTGGGCGTTTCCTGAACTTTTTCCAACATAAGAGCTCCTTGACAGAGAGTCTCCGCCTGGATTCCCTGCGCGACAGCTTTCTGCGCAGAGTGGGCGTCCCCAGGGGAGGTCCTGAGCTCTCTCCACTGGTCTCGCTGGAAGCGTCCCTGAGCCTTCCCTCCGACGCCCCCTCCTCCTCTCCTTCCTCAGCAGAAGCTCTCCCTCTCTCCCTGCTGGTTCCCTCCCCAGCATCTGAGAGCCTCTCCACCTCCCTGAGCTCAGATGGCAGTTCCCTGACACCTACCTTACAAAAAGGAGTTTCACACCTGAACTGACATAAGCTCCTTACAGGAACCCAAGGCCAGCTGTTATTAATACCTGGATGGAAAGGCAAAATGCAGTGACTTAGCAGGGGCTGAGGAGGAGCTTCTACCTGCAGAGAAAGGAGAGCCACTCCAGTAGAAACTTCCTGGTTTTCTCCACTCCCTGCGTGTCTGATCCCCAATGCTCCAAGCCGTAGTTGGTGAAGTCCTTGAGGATGTCGAGCCTCTCTCCCGACGAGATGTCCCAGTGCCGCTGCTCTTTGATTTCAGTGAAGATCCAGGGCTTGATCAGCGCCCCCCTGTGACCCGGAAGAACGGCCGCCGTGAGAAAACCATGAACAGAATCTACGCCCTGCCTGCCGCCCTGGCAGAACGTAAGTGCGCGAGGAGAAACACATGCACGTGATCGAATATTTTTGCCACCTAGATTGCATAGCAAGAACCCATTAGGGCAACTACTGGGATTCGAAAGTATCCCATCATTATGATTCAATACCCCCCGGCGATTCCATGTTCAAACAGCCCCACCACCAGCAAAATCTAAGGGAACGGGAGAGGACAATTTGACAGTTGGTGATCCTCTCAGAGCCTTTTCCCAGATGCCGGGGACCGAACTGAAACCTTCTCCTTGCAAACAGATGTATGACCACTAAGCCATAGCAAAAGATGGAGCCAGAAGCAGCAATTGTGTGCAGGGGTAGTAACAGCAGCTGTGGCAGATACCTGGCCCATGTCCTTTAGGAAGATGTGGCTATAATGTGGTCTTAGGCTACCGTATGATCGACCACATGGATCTTAAGCAAGTCTCTCCCCCTCCTCACCCCCCGACCATTACTGTATAGTATTACGTTCAGCAAGGCCCAGGATTATTCTCTTTTCTTTCTGTTTAGCTCCTCATATTATTTCAAAATGAGGATCCTCTGTCTTCTGTGACAGCCACACCTGCTTCTGCTATTACAGCTGGAAATGATTTTGTAATGGCAATCTTAACCGTAGTCCTTGGGGGCTGGGAAATGAAGTTGTGAACCTGCTTTCATACACTGGTATGTTTCTAGCCTTGGAACTGAGTGACCCGAACCGCCCAGTGAACTCTGTGCCAGACCATCTAAGTTACTACAGTCGTACCTTGGATGTCGAACAGAATCTGTTCTGGAAGTCCGTTCAACTTCCAAAACGTTCAGAAACCCAAGCCTGGCTTCCAATTGGCTGCAGGAAACTCCTGCAGCCAATCGGAAGCCATGGAAGCCCTGGACGTTCAACTTCCACAAGACGCACCTAGTTTTTGGAGGAGGAAAACAAGAAAAAAAATATTCTGACTCTCAGAAGTCAGAACAGCAAGAGGGATCGCTACGCAGTGAAAGCAGCAATCCCTCTTGCTGTTCTGGCTTCTGGGATAGCTGCGCAGCCTGCATTCGCTCCGTAAGATGCACACACATTTCCTCTTACTTTTTAGGAGGGAAAAAGTGAGTCTTATAGAGCAAAAAATTCGGTAGTTTGCAAACCGGAACCGTCACTTCCGGGTTCGCGGCACTCAGGAGCCAAAACATCTGGGAACTAAGCTGTTCGAAAACCAAGGTACGACTGTAGTGTCTTCACTGAATCATAGAATCCTAGAGTTGGAAGAGACCACAAGGGCCATCGAGTCCAACCCCCTGCCAAGCAGGAAACACCATCAGAGCACTCCTGACATATGGTCGTCAAGCCTCTGCTTAAAGACCTCCAAAGAAGGAGACTCCACCACACTCCTGGGCAGCAAATTCCACTGTCGAACAGCTCTTACTGTCAGGAAGTTCTTCCTAATGTTTAGGTGGAATCTTCTTTCTTGTAGTTTGGAACCATTGCTCCGTGTCCGCTTCTCTGGAGCAGCAGAAAACAACCTTTCTCCCTCCTCTATGTGACATCCTTTTATATATTTGAACATGGCTATCATATCACCCCTTAACCTCCTCTTCTCCAGGCTAAACATGCCCAGCTCCCTTAGCCGTTCCTCATAAGGCATCGTTTCCAGGCCTTTGACCATTTTGGTTGCCCTCCTCTGGACCCGTTCCAGTTTGTCAGTGTCCTTCTTGAACTGTGGTGCCCAGAACTGGACACAGTACTCCAGGTGAGGTCTGACCAGAGCAGAATACAGTGGCACTATTACTTCCCTTGATCTAGATGCTATACTCCTATTGATGCAGCCCAGAATTGCATTGGCTTTTTTAGCTGCCGCATCACACTGTTGGCTCATGTCAAGTTTGTGGCTGAGCTTTAACACAACCTCCAAGCCACAAAGGCCCTTACATGAGCTGCAAGCTAATGCGTGCTGCAGCTTGGAGTAAGCAAGCTACACAAATATAAGCCAACTGCTCTGCATCTTGTTTCCCTGCAAAGCAGGAGAACTTGAGCTGCGTGCACAAGCAGAGAGATCACACACAGACTAAATTGCTCAAGGCTGATCCAAGGCTTAGAATTGTGTCTGAACACAGCCATTGACTGGCTTTCCAGGGTTTTAGGTTTTAGAGTTTTTCCCAGCCATAGCTGGAGAAGCCGGAGACTGAACGTGGACCTTCTGCTTGGAAAAAAACCCCATGAGGGTAACGAAGGGTACTTTCTCCTCCAGACCACCCAAAACACTTGCCGAGCAATCATAATTCCCGAAACTCCACTCTGCATGGCTTGATTGGCATCTTCGAAAGACAAGATATCTCCGTTCCCTGCGCCAAAAGGAAAAAACAATAATTCAGGGGTCACCAAAGGAATCCCCAATGCTTCAGATGCAGTTTGCCAGGCAGAAGGCCTTCTCAGTGGTGGCGCCTGCCCTGTGGAACACCCTCCCATCTGATGTCAAGGAAATAAACAACTATCTGACTTTTAGAAGACATCTGAAGGCAGCCCTGTTTAGGGAAGTTTTTAATGTTTGATGTTTTATCGGATTTTTAATATTCTGTTGGGAGCCGCCCAGAGCAGCTGAGGAAACCCAGCCAGATGGGCGGGGTATATAAATATTATTATTATTATTATTATTATTATTATTATTATTATTATTATTATTATTATTATTATTATTATTATTAACTGTTTCTCTTAATAGTTCCAAGCACTTATTTATGGCTCTATCAACTGCCCCTGGCCACAGCGATGCCTTTTGCAAGTACAGTGTTACTTTGGAAGTCGAACTGAATCCGTTCTGGAAGTCCGTTCGACTTCCAAAACATTCAGGAACCAAGGCGCAGCTTCTAGAGCTCCTGCAGCCAACTGGAAGCCGTGGAAGTCGCGTTGGACATTTGAGTTCCAAAGAACTTTAAAAAACCGGAACAACCCTTTCCGGTTTTCAATCTTTGGGAGCCAAAACATTTGACTCCCAAGGCGTCTGAAAACCAAGGTACGACTGTAAATGGATTTGAAACAGCCCTGTCTGTAAATGAGGTTGAGGTTGCACAAAAAACCGCTAACATCCAAGATGCCTCCTCGTCCCTGCTTATTTTGCGGCAGCAGCATGCAGAGCGCTGCCCAGGAAGTTTACTATCTAAGAAACAAGACGGGTGAAGGGAGAACCAGCAGGCAGATTCCGGTCCAGATCTGACCCAGACTACCACCAGGCCTGGACCTTCCTGATGGCACTAAAAAGAGCTTCTCAAATCCAAAGCATTTATTGATGTCTTCAAGGAAAGAGGGAAACTGTTCAGAATGACCGGGCAACAACGAGCCACACGTCTCCTGTAGTCTTCACTCACCTCCAAGAGTCCAATCTAGAGATTTCAGAGAGGAGGAGAGAAACGAATTGCCCCTTGACCCCCGTGACGTTCTATGTGGTAGCCACAGGCCAGTTCGGCTGCTGACCACTGATCTACAAAGAAGAGTCCTGATGGGCCGGACTAAGGAAGGTCTATATGGACCAGCAACTTGTTTCTGACCAGTAGCCAGCCAGATGCTTCCAGGAAGCGACTGAAGACAGCAACTCACCTCTGAGGCCCCCCCCCCTCCAATCATCAAGATACTGGAACTGGGGTAGAAGGCATCTGAATATAGAGATTCTGTTTTAGTGGTCGTAGCTGGCAGACCTCTCTTCCTCCCCCCCCCTAGACATTTATCACCATCTTAATTCATCTCACAAGTTAGGGGTCTTTCGCCTGTCCTGAACTTACTTCATTGAGCTCTTGCGCTGTGGGAAGGTGGGGCAGGGCGGTAGCGCAAATATGGGAAGGTTAACTGTATGGCAAAAGAAAAGGTGGGTTTTCCAAAGATCGCAGAAGCAGAATTCTGTGCGACTGCCATAAAACTTAGGGAACAAGCTGTACTACCAAAATGACTAAGGTTTCGAATGACAATTTTAGGTTATATTTTAATGATCAAGATTTAATATATATTTTAAACTGCCGCTATATCTGAATTGTCTCTGTTATACCCAATTGCAATTCAATGTATTCCTGTTGTGTTTTATGATTTTCCTGATATTGTAAGCAATGCTGTAACTGGTCTGTGACTGTAACAATAAAATTCATTCATTCAGAAGCAGGAGGAGGAAAAGGCGGCTTGATGGAGAGAGAGACAAACCCAGCCAAAGCAATCCGAGCCCAAAAACTGCAGCAAAGCATTACCTCCAAGCCCCAAATATGTTGCAAAGGAAGCAAAACCAGCACACGGAAAGAACAGAACTACCTACCGAAAAGAGGCATCGGACTGGCAATTTTTGCACACTCTGCTATGTACTCCCAGTTTGCCGCCTTTGTGTACCGCTGCTCTCTCGACCGGCCGTGAAGCTAACGGGGTCAGAAAAGGGGACAGCTGACGCCTCCATCACGGATTCAAATGACAATACACACCGCTTTTTGAAATGCTTAGGTAAGAACAGAGTTGTGGTCTACCAACCCCCACAAGCTTTGCACTATAGAGCCTCCACATGCAGAGACAGCCTACTTTAGGATATTGGTTGCCAAAGGGCAAGAGCAGGGGAAGACTGATGCCTTTGTGTCTCGTGCAGGGGCTTCTCAAAGGCAGCATTGTAAAGCGTGTGTGAGATCTCTCCGCGCCGGTCTCCCCAGGCTTGCGGATATTTGCCCCAGGCTTCAGGATGTAGGCAGCTCTCCGTAAGCTGTGGGAGAGCTGCGCAACTTCGTGCTGGGCTCCCACGGCTTGCGGATAGCTTCCTGAAGCCTGGAGAGCAAGAGGGGTTGGTGTGCACCGACCCCTCTCGCTCTCCAGGCTTCAGCGAAAGCCTGCATTCGCCCCATAGGACGCACACACATTTCCCCTTCATTTTTGGAGGGGAAAAGGTGCGTCCTATAGGGCGAAAAATATGGTAATCAATAATACAATAATATGATGATAAATAAAAATTAAAATCTGTTGCTGGAAACAACAGAATATTGGCATAGATCAGGGGTAAAGTAAAGGTAAAGGGACCCCTGACCATTAGGTCCAGTCGTAGACTACTCTGGGGTTGTGGCACTCATCTCACTTTACTGGCCGAGGGAGCCAGCGTTTGTCCGCAGACAGCTTCCGTGTCATGTGGCCAGCATGACTAAGCCACTTCTGGCGAACCAGAGCAGCAAATGGAAACACCGTTTACCTTCCCGCTGGAGCGGTACCTATTTATCTACTTGCACTTTGACGTGCTTTCAAACTGCTGGGTTGGCAGGAGCAGGGACTGAGCAACAGGAGCTCACCCCGTAATGGGGATTTGAACTGCCGACCTTCTGATCAGCAAGCCCTAGGCTCTGTGGTTTAACCCACAGCGCCACCTGTGTCCCGTAGATCGGGGTAGTCAACCTTTTTATACCTACCACCCACTAATGCATCTTTCTTGATGATAAAATTTCCTTACCAGTGCTCAATGGAAGGATTCAGTTTGTGCTGTAGAACTCCCTACCACCCACCTAGAATCCCGAAATGCCCACAAATGGGCAGTAGGGACCAGGTTGACAACCCCTGGGCTAGATGTTGTAACTTTAGTCTGATCTAGTAGGGTGTGTGCGTTTTGGTGTTTTTTAAATGAAGTTACTGCTCATCTGAATGTAGAATCATAGAGTTGGAAGAGACCACAAGGGCCATCGAGTCCAACCCCCTACCAAGCAGGAAACACCATCAGAGCACTCCTGACATATGGTTGTCAAGCCTCTGCTTAAAGACCTCCAAAGAAGGAGACTCTACCACACTCCTTGGCAGCAAATTCCACTGTCGAACAGCTCTTACTGTCAGGAAGTTCCTCCTAATGTTTAGGTGGAATCTTCTTTCTTGTAGTTTGGAGCCATTGCTCCGTGTCCGCTTCTCTGGAGCAGCAGAAAACAACCTTTCTCCCTCCTCTATGTGACATCCTTTTCTATATTTGAACATGGCTATCATATCACCCCTTAACCTCCTCTTCTCCAGGCTAAACATGCCCAGCTCCCTTAGCCGTTCCTCATAAGGCATCGTTTCCAGGCCTTGGACCATTTTGGTTGCCCTCCTCTGGACGCGTTCCAGTTTGTCCGTGTCCTTCTTGAACTGTGGTGCCCAGAACTGGACACAGTACTCCAGGTGAGGTCTGACCAGAGCAGAATACAGTGGCACTATTACTTCCCTTGATCTAGATGCCATACTCCTATTGATGCAGCCCAGAATTGCATTGGCTTTTTTTAGCTGCCGCATCACATTGTTGGCTCATGTCAATGTGAATGTGGCTTAAGGAAGGCTACTGTACCGTGACCATAGAGGCTCCCCACTCCCGGATGCTGGGAATTAGTTTGTGAGCCAAGTTGGTTTTCTCTTGCACCCCGGTCCGGATCTTCACCGTCAAGGGTACATCTAGCACCTGCCGAGAAAAAGAGGAACGATGAGCCAAGCGAAGTGTGCCTCGGGAGCCGAACCTGAGCGCGACAGAGCTGGACTCTGGAGATTCCTTTGCCGAAAGCTTTCACCAACAGCTGCTCCGAGAACGCACAGAGGGGGCAACAGAGTAGAGTAATTCCTTTTTGAGACCATTGACTTCTATACCTGGTGGGAAACTCAAAAGCCAGCCCCCCACAACTGAGAGTGGTTTGGGAGCTGCACGGTCAAGGAAAAAACAACGCTGTCCAGGGTTGTAAAGACTGCGGAGAGAATAATTGGGTGCACTCTTCCCACCTTGGATCAAATCTACGCTTCCAGGTGCCATAAGAAAGCTGCAGAGATAGCGCAGGATAATGCGCAACCCAGAAATGATCTCTATCAGCTTCTGCCTTCTGGAAGAAGGTCTAGGGTTATAAAGACTAGGACTAGCCGCCTGAGAAACAGTTTCTACCCAAATGCGATTTTGGTTTTAAACGCAGTATAAGGTAGTCTCTATGGGAGTATATTGTATTATGGGGTATCAGAGTTTTTAGGGGGCTAACCAGGCTGGGATAGCTGGCTTGCTGGCTTTTGAATGTCTTATGCAGATTTTTTCAATTTCGTTGTTCTGTATGTGAGAATGACAATAAAGATTATTGTATGATATCGATTATCATATCGTATCGAAGAACCCCACGCCCCACCACAAGGGCCTTGTAATAACAACCTTGTGGTGATTATAATTATGATTAGTATACCCCACCCATCTTGCTGGTCTGCCCTGGGCCCTGGACACTTTTGCCACAAAGCAGGAGCCAATAAACGGGTCAAAGCTTGCAGATTATGTGACTCTGTGCAAAGCTGATACGAAGAGGATGACTGTGGTTGCAAGAAGGAGCAATGCGGGGGAACAGAAGCACAAATGAAATCCAGGACAGCTAGGAGCCAGCCAAGGAAAAAAACCACACCCGACCCCAACTTACGTAGTTCATGCCTCGGACAATCTGCTCAAACTTGTTGGGACGGTTCATTAAGCCACAGCCTCCCCCCTGGGAAGAGAAAGGAGAGGAGGGTGAAGCGCGTTTTGAAAGATCACTGGGGAGCGGGAGGGTGAAGGTCATAATCTCTGAATTGATTTCAGTCCTTGATGGTCTGGGCTTCCCATAGGTTTTCCCACAGGCCCATCAGCTTGAAGGAGGGAGAGGTGTCAACTTGGCAGAACTTTTACTTAAAAAGAAAAAAAAAGGTGGGCTGCAATTTTATAAGACTTGGAGAAGTTCCTCTGAGGCTCCCCATCGCTTCCAAGCTAAGTAACGGACTGAGTTGAATTGCGAAGGGAAACGTAAAGGTAAAGGACCCCTGACAGTTAAGTCCAGTCGCAAACGACTCTGGGGTTGTGGCGCTCATCTCACTTTCAGGCCGAGGGAGCCGGCGTTTGTCTGCAGACAGTTTTTCCAGGTCATGTGGCCAGCATGACCTGGAAGCTTAGCACGTCAAGGAGAAGAAAACTAGAAACATGTAGGTTGATTCCGAAACACGTGACTCCAAGCTTTTCCCTTCTGATTTGTTTCTGAGGGTGCCACACTTGAAGTGAATTCCCAGAGTCCCCTCGGATTAGTCCCTCCCCCTAATTTTCCCTTAGGGACATGGGTGGCGCTGTGGTCTAAACCACAGATCCTAGGACTTGCCGATCGGAAGGTCGGCGGTTCGAATCCCCGCAATGATGGGGTGAGCTCCTGTCGCCCGGTCCCTGCTCCTGCCAACCTAGCAGTTCGAAAGCACGTCAAAGTGCAAGTAGATAAATAGGTACAGCTCCGGAATGACGGTAAATGGCATTTCCGTGCACTGCTCTGGTTTCGCCAGAAGCGGCTTAGTCCTGCTGGCCACATGACCTGGAAAAACTGTCTGTGGACAAACCTCAGCTCCCTCAGCCAGTAAAGCGAGATGAGCGCCGCAACCCGAGTCGTCCGCGGATGGACTGAACTGTCAGGGGTCCTTTACCTTTTTAGTGCTTGAAAGGGTTCAATGGGCTACCTTGTTATAGATGAGGTCGATGGGGCAGCCCACATTGATGTCCACAAAATCCACTTCGATGGTCCGGTTGAGAAGCTCTGCACACTTGGTCATGGTGTCTGGGAACGCTCCTTCCAGCTGCAGAGGCGTAGGGTGAAAGAGGGTCAAAGGGGTGCCGCAACTCACGAGAGCCGCTTATAGGCATTGCATGTGTGCCATACTATTTATCTGCAAGAATTCCCCAACCCGCCTTTTTGAGGTTTGCACCCCACTCAGCATGAATTACGTAAATCAAAACAGCGCGTATCAATAGAATACAGTGGTGCCTCGCAAGACGAAATTAATCCGTTCCGTGAGGCTCTTCGTATAGCGGGTTTTTTGTCTTGCGAAGCAAGCCCATTGACAGCTTAGCGGATTAGCGCTATTAGCGGTTTAGCGGCTTTTAGCGGATCAGCTGATAAGTGGCTTAGCGGCTTAGGAAAAGGGGGGGGGGAAGGGGAAAAAACCCGCAGGAACTCGCAAGACATTTCGTCTTGCGAAGCAAGCCCATAGGGAAATTCGTTTTGCGAAGCGCCTCCAAAACGGAAAACCCTTCCGTCTAGCGGGTTTTCCGTCTTGCAAGGCGTTCGTCTTGCGGGGCACCACTGTATCTGCAAGAATTCCCCAACCCGCCTTTTGGAGGTTTGCACCCCACTCAGCATGAATTACATAAATCAAAACAGCACGTATCAATAGAATACAGTGAAAAGACAGGCATGGCAGACTTAAGACTATGGTTTAGTGCAAAACGCATGAGCATCATTGCTTAGCTCCTCCATCTCTCCTCCCTTCAGTGCTGCTGCAAGGAGTTTGGGAGCTCCTACCTCGGCCCCAGCCTGCTATGTCTAAATGCAACCAACTATGGCCAGTGTCAACCATTGTTTAGGAGAACAAGGCAACTCCAAGTGAGGGTTTATAATACCCAGAAGAAGGAGACAGTATTAAATACAAAACAACCCCCAACAAAAGTATATCATCTACCACCTTTACTTCTGCTAACTACCGATGAAGCTGGCAATAGCTTTTGGTTAAAGATGGCCTTAAAAGGGAATTCCCGGAGGGGAGGGTTATCGAGACCTACCGTATTTTTCGCTCTATAACACGCACCCGACCATAACACGCATGTACTTTTTAGAGGAGGAAAATCCGTAGGCATGCCACCCGTAGGCATTCCCTCCATAACACGCACAGACATTTCCCCTTACTTTTTAGGAGGAAAAAAGTGTTATGGTGAAAAAAATACGGTATTAGCTTCTCATCGGGGAACATCTATCAGCTGGAGGAGGAGGAGGAGGAATAATAATAATAATAATAATAATAATAATAATAATAACAACAACAATAACAATAACAATAATAATTTATTATTTATACCCCGCCCATATGGCTGGGTTTCCCCTGCCACCCTGGGCAGCTTCCAGCAGAATACTAAAATACAGTAATTCATCAGATATTAAAAGCTGCCTTCAGATGTCTTCTAAAAGTCTGGTAGTTGTTTATTTCTTTGATATCTGATGGGAGGGCGTTCCACAGGGCTGGTGCCACTACCGAGAAGGCCCTCTGCCGGGTTCCCTGTAACTTCGCTTCTTGCAGGGAGGGAACTGCCAGGAGGCCCTCGGAGCTGGACCTCGGTGTCCGGGCTGAGCGATGGGGGTGGAGATGCTCGTTCAGGAGCTGCAGAGAGCTTTGTCTCTCCCTCTCCTCCCACCAGGAAGAACTCTCTTCTCCAACATCCTGGGGCTGTGGGAAGGCAGAGGTGAAAGGGAGAACAGTCCGGCCTCTGCCACCAGCCATGGGGAACCACTTTGAGCATTATGGCAGCCAGCAGAAGACCAGCAAGGCCATCTCTATTAGCCTCAGAAGCGGCTTGCTCCTCTTCTCTCCCCCCCGCCCCCCAGTGTGGCCGTATTGCGAGTCTGCCTTCCATCTACCTGAACGCCAAAGAGATCCTCTGTGTTGTGTCTCTTCAGCAATGCCCACTCGGACGACTGCCCCTGGAGCAGATTCGTGCAAACGGCCATCTCGCCGCAGGTGACGTCCGCCCCAAACCGCTTGCATATTCTTCGGAAAGGAAGGTTGCCGCACTGGAATCCCCGGAAGAAATCAGGAGAATGGAGTGTTACGGTTGCCTCGGGGCAGGTCTCGAGTCAGCACAAGCAAGATACCACGTTTAAACAAAGACACGGCCCGATCTCACAACATACGGCATTTGAAGACTGAATGGGAATAGCTGCTGGCGCTGCAGCTAAGTGCCAGGCCTCTTTCCATCCATTTCAACCAATTCACAATTCCAGCTTTTCACCTGTTCCTAACCAGACCGCAGCCAAATGTTCTGATACAGTGGTACCTTGGTTCTCGAACTTAATCCCTTCCGGAAGTCCGTTCCAAAACCAAGGCGCGTTTTCCCATAGGAAGTAATGCAAAACGGATTAATCCATTCCAGGCTATTGAAAAACTACCCCTAAAATACTTCTTCCCACCGCCCCAATCAGCACAGTCTTTCAAGATCTCTCTCTCTCTCTCTCTCTCTCTCTCTCTCTCACACACACACACACACACACACACACACATCAAAGCGGCAGGGCTTCAGAGAGCTGCCGGGACGCTTTTCCTCACCGGCCCAATCAGCGCCAATTCTCTAAAACCGGAAGCACAACACTAAGAACGGAAAATCAGGACATGTTCGACTTCAAAAAAACATTCGAGAACCGGAACGCTCACTTCCGGGTTTGCGACGTTCAGCTTCTAAGTTGTTCGTGAAATAGGCTGTTTGAGAACCCAAGGTACCACTGTATCTTGTTTTTGTAAGCCTTAAGCAGAACTCTCTCTCTCCCCGCACAACCAGCATGCTTTAATTGTCACAGCAGCCAGGGGGCATACAGGTTTCGCTATAAGAATTTGCAAAGGTGACAAAAATTCAGCTACGTATGAATAACGGGTGCAGCTATTCTCGGGTAAGGAAAGGGGAGTTGGAATGCCAGTTGGGAGTACGGGGTCAGCTATACAGTGGTTACCTCAGGTTAAGAATTCATTCTGAAGGTCTGTTCTTAACTTGAAACTGTTCTTAACCTGAAGCACCACTTTAGCTAATGGGGCCTCCTGCTGCCGCCGCGCCGCCGGAGCCCGATTTCTGTTCTCATCCTGAAGCAAAGTTCTTAACCCGAGGTACTATTTCTGGGTTAGCGGAGTCTGTAACCTGAAGCGTCTGTAACCTGAGGTAGCACTGTATGCTGATGACACACAAACTGAAGCACAGGACACAGCCTGAGGCACTGTTAGCGGGGAGTTCCCCCGCTAGCCAGATGGATGGGAGGCTACCTGCGATTGATGGGGTTACTCTTCCTCTGAAGGAGCGGGTTCATAGCTTGAGGGGTCCTCCTGGATCCCTTGCTGTCACTCAAGGCGCAGGTGGCCTCAGTGCCTTCCATCAGCTTCAGGTGATGGCCCAGCTATGCCCCTATCTGGACAGGGATGGCCTAACTACTGTCATCTATGCTCTGGTAGCCTCCAGGTTAGATTAATGCAACACGCTGTACAGTGGTGCCCCGCAAGACAAACGCCTCGCAAGACGGAAAACCCACTAGACGAAAGGGTTTTCCGTTTTGGAGGCGCTTTGCAAAACGAATTTCCCTATGGGCTTGCTTCGCAAGACGAAAATGTCTTGCGAGTTCCTGCGGGTTTTTTCTCCTTCCTCCCCCTTTTTCTAAGCTGCTAAGCCACTTAACAGCTGATCTGCTGATAAGCCGCTTAACAGCTGATCGCTAAAAGCCGCTAAACCGCTAATAGCGCTAATCTGCTAAGGTGTCAATGGGCTTGCTTCGCAAGACGAAAAAACCGCTATACGAAAAGCCTCACGGAACGGATTAATTTCGTCTTGCGAGGCACCACTGTACATAGGGCTGCCTCTGTTTTTTTAAAAAAATAATATTTATTAAAGTTTCAAAAAATTACAGAAAGAAAAAGTAAAAATACCACATAAACAAAAACAAAACATTAAAAAAACACACAGAGAAATGAGACCCATTAAACAAAAACAAAAACGCAGAAAAAATATATATATCAGATCTCCTTATTACTGATCTTTCATTAGCTTATTTCCTTGACCTCCTCACACCTCCCTTTTTTGTATTCTAGGTCAATTATCCATTTCAGCAAATCCTTTCCCTCTTTTAAAATTTTTGTCCTGTAAATTGTCTTAATGTAATGTAACTTTACTTCTCCTCCTTTCACCAATTAACAGTCAGTTATCCCCAAATCCTTTAAATCATTCCTTGCTAAAATCATATAGTATTATTCCAACATCCTTCTAACACATAGGGCTGCCTCTGAAGACCGTTCGGAAACTTCAGCCGGTGCAGAATTTGGCAGCCAGGTTGCTCACGGAAGCAAGACGGTTTGAGCCTATTGCGCCTATCCTGACCCAACTGCGCTGGCTGCCAGTCAGTTTCTGGGCCTAATTCAAAGTGCTGCTTTTGACCTATAAAGTCTTGAATGGCTCAGGACTGTAGTACTTCAAGTACTACCCGTGCCCATAGGAACTGACCAGGACCCTGCAATCACCATCAGAGGCCTTTCTTCATGTGCCTCCTCCACATGAGGCCCAGAGTGGGGCAACATGAGAACGGGGCCTTTTTTGCACTGGCTCCCTGCTTGTGGAATGCCTTCCCCGGAGAGGCTCACCCCTTTGTGCCTTTGTTACATACAGTGGTGCCTCGCAAGACGAAATTAATCCGTTCCATGAGGCTCTTCGTCTAGCGTTTTTTTCGTCTTGCGAAGCAAGCCCATTGACAGCTTAGCGGATTAGTGCTATTAGCGGTTTAGCGGCTTTTAGCGGATCAGCTCATAAGCGGCTTAGCGGCTTAGGAAAAGGGGGAAAAAACCCGCAGGAACTCACAAGACATTTTCGTCTTGCGAAGCAAGCCCATAGGGAAATTCGATTGCGAAGCACCTCCAAAATGGAAAACCCTTTCGTCTAGCGGGTTTTCCGTCTTGCGAGGAGTTCGTCTTGCGGGGCACCACTGTATCTTTAGGCACCAAGTGAAAACGTTCCTCTTCAACCAGGCCTTTGGCTGATTAACATTCTACAGGCTTTTAAATGTTTTTGTGGGAGCGGGGGCTATTATTTCGTTGTTTTTGTTTTAACTATTTGTGTGTGCTTTTACCTTGTTTTTTTAGGTTGTGAACCACCCTGAGATTCTGTGATGAAGGAAGGTCTATAAAACAAACAAACAAACAAACAAACAAACAAACAAACAAACAATCTACCTACCGTTGTTAATGGAGCTAAATAAAGCTTCTCGCGGAGATCAAGCTGTAAGACAAAATCATGAATATACAAGTCATGGGTCAGGAAGGGTGAGGTTATTAGCTGTGGGCTAATAATTCATTCACTGCTGTGAATGATACTTTGGCCACCTCATGAGAAGAGAAGACTCCCTGGAAAAGACCCTGATGTTGGGAAAGATGGAGGGCACAAGGAGAAGGGGACGACAGGGGACGAGATGGTGGGACAGTGTTCTCGAAGCTACCAGCATGAGTTTGACCAAACTGCGGGAGGCAGTGGAAGACAGGAGTGCCTGGCATGCTCTGGTCCAGGGGGTCACGAAGTAAACGACAACACGAATGAGTTTTGAAACCAAAAGGACTAAACCTTCTCTTGGGCGCAAGGGCGAGAAATGCATTGCACTGGACTTAATATATATGAATAATGCAAACTGCTCAATTGTTGCCATCCTGACAAGTACAGTGGTACCTCAGGTTAAGTACTTAATTCATTCCGGAGGTCCGTTCTAAACCTGAAACTGTTCTTAACCTGAAGCACCACTTTAGCTAATGGGGCATCATGCTGCCGCCGCGCCACCAGAGCACAATTTCTGTTCTTATCCTGAAGCAAAGTTCTTAACCTGAAGCACTATTTCTGGGTTAGCGGAGTATGTAACCTGAAGCGTATGTAACCCTAGGTACCACTGTAAAGATTCATCTTCAAGTCCTGTGTGTGGAGTCTAATTCATCCCTGAGGTTTAAGGGTGAAACCTCTGCATTGCTCTGAATAACTAAAAAAATATATACAGTGGACGCTTGGGTTATGAACGTGATCCATGCGGGAGGCACGTTCGCAACCCACAGCATCGCATCTGCGCACGCGTGGGTTGCGATTTGGCACTTCTGCGCAAAGCACGATTTAGTGCTTCTGCACATGCGCGGCAGCCGAAACCTGGAGGTAACCCGTTCCGGTACTTCTGGGTTTTGGTGTGTCTAACCTGAAGCGTCTGTAACCTGAGTTATGACTGTATATGGAAACACAAACAGCCCTTACCTTTCTCTTCTCGCACGGCCGGAGTTTCACAAGATCTTCATCTGTCACAACCCCAGACGTTTTGAGTGCGGATTCCATTGCGGCCGGCGGCTGACTTGGACTCTCCGGTTCCTCCAGCGTGGGACCTTCTTTTGGCGATGAAGAAGCAATCTTTGCTGCCTCTTCCCCTGCAGCTCTGAGATCCACGCTTCCTGGGGAGGCGGAAGAGTCCGCGGCCTCTCTCCCCACGGCGGGGTGTGGGACCGCCGCTTGGCTCCCAGCCCCCTTCGCGTGGTTGGGCTTAGCTAAGCGGCAGAGGTACTGGTTGGACTTGTCGAAAGGGAACTTCTTTTTGCGCAGCTGCTGCTGGAGGTCTTTGCCCAGGCTGTTTTTCACGGCTGGCGGCTTCCCCTCCCGCTGCTTCAGAAGGCCTTCATTGATGATGTTCTCATAGTCCTCGCCCAGGTGGGCTGCAGCAAACCGGCAGGTGACTCCATACATGCACCTGCCGAACGTCTTGAAGAGTATGCAGCTGTCTCCCAGGTCCGGCGGCTTGGTGGCCATGTATTCTTTGACGCTGTGTAGGAAACGGCAGCGTGAGCCGAAGAAGCACTTTTCGGCCCGTTCCTTCAACAAGAGAAAGAGGCTGCTTTAAAGGAGGGTAGCATAGGTTTTTAAATATATATACAGTATGAAGTTGCAGGTCACGCCCTGGTTGTCTTACACTCTACAATTCAGCAACCTCCTCTTTAGTAAAGGTAAAGGGACCCCTGACCATTAGGTCCAGTTGTGACTGACTCTGGGGTTGCAGCGCTCATCTAAGCGAGGGAGCCGGCGTACAGCTTCCGGGTCATGTGGCCAGCAGGACTAAGCCGCTTCTGGCGAACCAGAGCAGCGCACGGAAATGCCGTTTACCTTCCCGCCGGAGCAGTACCTATTTATCTACTTGCACTTTGATGTGCTTTCGAACTGCTAGGTTGGCAGGAGCAGGGACCGAGCAACGGGAGCTCACCCCATCATTGCGGGGATTCGAACCGCCGACCTTCTGATCGGCAAGTCCTAGGCTCTGTGGTTTAACCCACAGCACCACCCATGTCCCTAAACTCCACTTTAGTCCCACCTTAATCCCCTCACGTCCAACAAGTGACCTGTGGCAAAAACCTTTAAAAAATATATATGTATCTTTATTTACACATTAAAAATTACACATAATGAAAATACAATGTTCTGTTATAATGAAAAGATCTACACCAAAGAAATAGAAAAGGGAAAAGATAAAGAAAAGAATGAATAGAGAGTTAAAACAAAAATCTTATTAAGAACATACAATTTTTACGAAATACAAACCATCATCGATGTTGTTATATACATATATTCCCAGTAAGAATTTTATTTTCACCTTTTCAATTTTTCTTCATCACTCTTACTTTCTTATCTATGCCTGATCTCTGGCTTCCCGTGACGGAAACCAGAGTGCACGGAAACGTAGTTTACCTTCCTGCCGGAGTGGTACCTATTTATCTACTTGCACTGGCGAGCTTTTGAACTGCTAGGTTGGCAGGAGCTGGGACTGAGCAACGGGAGCTCGCCCCGTCACGGGGATTAAAACCGCTGACCTTCCGACTGGCAAGGTTTAGACCACAGCGCCACCAGCATCCCCATGCCATTAACAGGGCTAGGAGCTCTCAAAGTTTGTCAATCTGTTCATCAAGTCCTAATCATCCTCACACATAGTTTACCTGGACGACTGAAGGGCAGAGGCGGTTTTTCTCGTAGTGAGTCGGCTTCATGCAAGGGCGGCCCTTATTCTGTCCCCGGGCCCTCTTTTGGCCCCGAGGATCCTTCGCAGTTCTGTTTTCCTCTTCCAGCGGGCTCTTTTCTTCTGAATTGCTTTCATCTTTTCCCAGCTTCTGCAGTTTGGCAGGAGGCTCATTCAGGTCTCCACCGGTATTACTCTCTACACTGTCCTCTGCAGCCAGCACATCGCCATCTTTCTCATTCGTCACCTCCCATTCCCGATCAAGGTACGTGTGGAACTTTTCTTTTGTAGAGAGGTACCTATAAGGGAGAAGAGTTGTGAAGCTCCGTGTCCACACCACATCACCTACGAGTGATGCTTCATAGAGACAGTGAGGGGGGTTAAGTCACTAGAGGGCTACATTTTTGTGATTTGCCGGTTTTTAACTCAGAACTTAAATACAGTGGTACCTTGGTTCCAGAACGGCTTAGTTGTTGAAAAAATTGGCTCCTGAACGCTGCAAACTTGGAACTAAGTGTTCCGGTTTGTGAACGTTTTTCGGAAGCCAAACATCCGACGCAGCTTCCAACTGAGTGCAGGAAGTTCCTGCAGCCAATCGGAAGCCATGCCTTGGTTTTTGAACAGTTTTGGGAGTCAAACGGACTCCCAGAACGGATTAAGTTCAAGAACCAAGGTACCACTGTATAAGGGTTCTGTTTTACCACACGGTGACAAAAATATTTCTCATCAGAAGAATCTGCATCCAAACTCCCAAGAACTTTTTAATAGTTTATTTATTATTTCCATCTTATCTCCAGTGGTCTCAGGATTGCCTACTCCCCATTTTATCTTTCCCACAATCCTGTGAAGGCTGAGATATTGTGACTGACTCCAAGGTCACGCACTGAGCTTCATGGCTGAGAGGGGATTTGAACCCAGGTCTCCCAGGTCCTAGGGATGCGGGTGGCGCTGTGGGTTAAACCACAGAGCCTAGGACTTGCCAATCAGAAGGTCGGCGGTTTGAATCCCTGCGGCGGGGTGAGCTCCCGTTGCTCGGTCCCTGCTCCTGCCAACCCAGCAGTTCAAAAGCACCTCAAAGTGCAAGTAGATAAATAGGTACCACTCCGGTGGGAATGTAAACGGCATTTCTGTGCGCTGCTCTGGTTCAGCAGAAGCAGCTTAGTCCTGCTGGCCACATGACTCGGAAGCTGTACACCGGCTCCCTCGGCCAATAAAGCGAGATGAGCGCCGCAACCCCCGAGTTGGCCACGACTGAACCTAGTTTAATACTCTAGTCACTACACCACCCTGTGGGCTTTGAAATAAAAATGAAAACCGCCCCCACACGCTCCAAGAAGCTCCATGCATATGTTTGTCTTTTTAAAAGAGAAAATGACCCATCAGAGATTTGTATCATGAACGAAGTTTATGGGTTTAGGAAACATTCAAACAGAGGCATTCATAGGAATTGGGATTCTCCTGTAAGGGAAGCCCTGCTGCACATGTTGCAAAGCTACCAAGATACAATTTGCTTTGCAACCATTGTTATAGAAATGAAGAGTTGGAAGCGACTCAGAGGATCATCTAGTCCAACCCCCTGCAATGCAAGAATTCCCAAAATGCAGTCGTCCCCCCCCCCCATCCAATTTGAAACCTGGCTTAGTTCTGCAAATGTGCTAGCGGTTTTATTGCTGTCTCACTTGGTAGGCAGATTATCAGAAACTACAGCTTTATAACAGAGAATGTGCTTTGCATGTGGGGGAACTCCAGGCCCATCTTCCTTAGAAAGGTTCTAAACTGGGGAAGACCCTCCCTGCTTTGCATTAGACCATGGCACACTCCCTCCGACAGAAATGTGCTCCAACTGGGCATGAGGCAGCTTTTTCTGCAAAGAGCTCTGTTGGGGGATGTGCACGGTCTGTTTTGCAAAGTGACTGAGAGTTTAACCCTCCTCACCTTCCCGCTTTTTAAAACCGGCCAATTCCTATTTTTATCTGATGAGAAACTTTGTTTGAAAAAACAAACCATCACCACCATTCAGAGGCTTTCAACCAGTTATATACCAATAAAAAACCAAAAACCCAGTGCCGATCTGCTGCTCTGCGTTGTTGCTTTTAACGGCTTCCTACCAGGGTGG
Organism: Podarcis erhardii; assembly: GCF_964252035.2. Classification (NCBI taxonomy): domain Eukaryota; kingdom Metazoa; phylum Chordata; class Lepidosauria; order Squamata; family Lacertidae; genus Podarcis; species Podarcis erhardii. The sequence continues at coordinate 6,964,572 of NC_138516.1, read as the reverse complement.
GGGTTGATAGGGGAAGCAGATCCAGCCAGGGTCAGCAGCCTGAAATTGGGGGTGGTGGTGTTGAAGGGGAAAATGAAGGTAGTTGATTTTCTTTTTTTGGGGGGGGGGGTTTACAGTCAGTGGAGAGGAGGGCTCCCTGCTTTGCATGCAGAAGGCCTTGGGTCCAAACCCCCCAGTTGGTGGACTTTGAAAACCCTAAACGGCCTTGGCCTAGTATACCTGAAGGAGCGTCTGCACCCCCATTGTCCAGCCCAGACCCTGAGGTCCAGCTCCGAGGGCCTTCTGGCGGTTCCCTCCCTGCGAGAAGTGAGGTTACAGGGAACCAGGCAGAGGGCCTTTTCGGTGGTGGCTCCTGCCCTGTGCAACGTCCTCCCATCTGACTTTTAAAAGACATCTGAAGGCAGCCCTGTTTAGGGAAGTTTTTAATGTTTGATGTATTTATCGTGTGTATAATATTCTGCTAGGAGGCACCAAGAGTGGCTGGGGAAACCCAGCCAAATAGGTGTGGTATAAATAATAATAATAATAATAATAATAATAATAATAATAATAATAATAATTTGGGCATCAGCCTAGGACTGGGCAGGCCCATGGTAATACTCTAGTGGGAGCTGCCCAGAGTGGCTGGGGAAACCCAGCCAAATGGGTGTGGTACAGAAAATAAATTATAATTATAATTAACATTCCAAGGTCACACGCCCCCCACCCCCAGGGAGGACGTTGCCTGTCAGTGCAGGAGCTACAGAGCGACCAATGGGTTCAGCATAGGGCGGCTTCCTATGTTCTTTGGGGTGCAGAAGCTGGGCAGGGAAGGAGGGAGGGGGGTCTAGGGGAGGAGGGAGGGGGGTCCAGGGGAGGAGGGAGGGGGGTCTAGGGGAGGAGGGAGGGGGGTCTAGGGGAGGAGGGAGGGGGGTCTAGGGGAGGAGGGAGGGGGGTCTAGGGGAGGAGGGAGGGGGTCTAGGGGAGGAGGGAGGGGGGTCTAGGGGAGGAGGGAGGGGGGTCTAGGGGAGGAGGGAGGGGGGCGTAGGGGAGGAGGGAGGGGGGCGTAGGGGAGGAGGGAGGGGGGCGTAGGGGAGGAGGGAGGGGGGTCTGGGGGAGGAGGGAGGGGGGTCTGGGGGAGGAGGGAGGGGGGAGGGGGGTCTGGGGGAGGAGGGAGGGGGTCTAGGGGAGGAGGGAGGGGGGTCTGGGGGAGGAGGGAGGGGGGTCTGGGGGAGGAGGGAGGGGGGAGGGGGTCTAGGGGAGGAGGGAGGGGGGTCTAGGGGAGGTTTGGGGTGCGGAGGGGGCACCCTAATACTCACTGGGCTCTGATAGGGGCCACCCCAGCAGCCTCCATTGGGGTGGGGCCCACAGCCCTCCCCAGGCCCACACCCTCCGCCTGCCGAGCAATTCAGACCGGGAGCGCGACTCCCCCCTGCAGCCGCACAGCGTGGCTTCCAGCGCTTCCGGTCCCGAACCGGAAGCTCCCCGGCCGCTTCCGCTTCCTCTCCCTGGAGCGCGGAGGCCGAGGTTCCTAGAGCGACGCCGACCAGGGAGAAAGGAGGAAGGGCGAAGGATTCTAGCGCCCCCTGCCGGAAGTTTCCGTCTAAGCTCCCGCCGCTGTTTTTACCTTGCGAGGGAGAGAATGTTGGGAAGGAGGGAGAGGCGGGGCTTAGGGGAAAAGGCGGGTTGGGATTGGGGGAAAGCGGGAGGGCGGGGCCTCGGAGGGCGGGGCTTAATGCGAATTGGGCGGGGTCTAAATACTGTAAATTATTATCATTATTATTTATTATTATTATTGACGGGAGAAAGAATAAAAATGGGATTGATTTTGTGTTTGGGAAGCAGCAAACCTCGATGTGATTTATGGAAAAAGATAATAAAAAACAAAATTCAATAAAACTTTATTTTATTTTATTTTATTTTATTCATTCATTCATTCATTCACTCACTCACTCACTCACTCACTCACTCATTCATTTAAAAAAACCTCAATAACACTACCACTAGCAAAATGTTGCAGCAGCAATTTTAAAAGGTTGTTGTTGTTGTTTAGTCGTTTAGTCGTGTCCGCCTCTTCGTGACCCCCTGGACCAGAGCACGCCAGGCACTCCTGTCTTCCACTGCCTCCTGCCGTTTGGTCAAATTCATGCTGGTAGCTTTGAGAACAGTCTCCAACCATCTCGTCCTCTGCCGTCCCCTTCTCCTTGTGCCGTCCATCTTTCCCCACATCAGGGTCTTTTCCAGGGAGTCTTCTCTTCTCCTGAGGTGGCCAAAGTCTTGGAGCCTCAGCTTGAGGATCTGTCCTTCCAGTGAGCACTCAGGGCTGATTTCCCTAAGAATGGAGAGGTTTGATCTTCTTGCAGTCCATGGGACTCTCAAGAGTCTCCTCCAGCACCAGAATTCAAAAGCATCAATTCTTCGGCGATCAGCCTTCCTGATGGTCCAGCTCTCACTTCCATACATCACTACTGGGAAAACCATGGCTTTAACTATATGGGCCTTTGTTGCCAAGGTGATGTCCCTGCTTTTTAAGACGCTGTCAAAGTTTGCCATCGCCTTTCTCCCAAGGAGCAGGTGTCTTTTAATTTCGTGACTGCTGTCACCATCTGCAGTGATCATGGAGCCCAAGAAAGCGAAATCTCTCACTGCCTCCATTTCTTCCCCTTCTATTTGCCAGGAGGTGATAGGCGCAGTGGCCATGATTTTAAAAGGTACAAAATGTCAAAGCCGTAATGGGCTAGGCTAAAGGCTCGACTTAAAACTTGTGCAAAGCTCTGTGGAGGAGAAAAAAAGAGTTGAATATAAATGATGATTATGTCCTTAAAAAAATTGCTTGCATGCAGTTTGGTGTCACTACCTGAAGAGGACAGCACATGCCTTTTCTGTTCCTATGCTTAGTTTGGGGAAAGAGATGGATGGGATTTTTGCAGCCTTCTGGTTCATTGTCTAACTAACCGGATCCTTACATAAGTCTGTGGGATGTCTCCCACATCCAAAGTACCAGCTGCAATCTATGTAACCGTCCTCGATCCCTGCAAATCCTGCCTCAAGGAAATTCAGATTTCTGCATTTGGAATAAAATTGCACTCTTAAAAACAAACAAACAAAAATAATCAATTTTGTTCCAGGGGTTCCTGAAGAACTCAGCTATACATCTGCAAACAACCCTCCAACATTTCCCTGATGAAAAAAGGCACGTCCTCTTCCATGCCCTCCAACATTTCTCCCATGAAAATAGGAACGTCCTATTCCATCCCCTTCAACATTTCCCTGATGCAAATAGGTCCTATGCATTAACAACAACAACAATAAAAAAGAACAAAAATCCTGGACAGCATCTTAAAAAGCAGAGACATCACCTAGCCAACAAAGGCCCGTATAGTCAACGCTATGGTTTTCCCAGTAGTGATGTATGGAAGTGAGAGCTGGACCATAAAGAAGGCTGATCGCCGAAGAATGGATGCTTTTGAATTCTGGTGCTGGAGGAGACTCTTGAGAGTCCCATGGACTGCAAGAAGATCAAACCTCTCCATTCTGAAGGAAATCAGCCCTGAGTGCTCACTGGAAGGACAGATCCTGAAGCTGAGGCTCCAAGACTTTGGCCACCTCAGGAGAAGAGAAGACTCCCTGGAAAAGACCCTGGTGTTGGGAAAGATGGAGGGCACAAGGAGAGGGGGACGACAGAGGACAAGATGGTGGGACAGTGTTCTTGAAGCTACTAACATGAGTTTGACCAAGCTGTAGGGGGCAGTGGAAGACAGGAGTGCTTGGCGTGCTCTGGTCCAGGGGGTCACGAACAGTCGGACACGACTAAACGACCAAACAACAACAACAACACACCCATGGATCGAGGGATGTGTGGGATATCGAAGCACCTGACTTGTGCAACAACTGGAATGTCGGGGTTTGCACAAAGGCAGGAACCACACCCATTGCTCCTTGCACTTTTGACTCTCTTCCTCCCCACCTTTCCCCCCTGGTCCATCCCACCCACCACTGGGCAAACACCCCCCTGGGAATGTTGTTCCATTCGAAATGTCCTCTGGACTGAAAACTTTCCTCACTCCTGAAGGATGGGAACATTTAGAAAACCAGCTCGGACAGCAAATCTCTCCTGTGCTAAAAGGTTTTTGCGTTTTGTGTCATTGAGAGCTCTCCATACAGGCAAGTAAAGGGGATTATTATCTGGACATGGCTTGAAGTATGGGATATATGTTAAGAATATCAGTTACTCCCTTTGCTTGTGTATGTCCAGGGGCCCAGAGCTTTTGAAGCAAATTGGGGCTTGGACCCCCAGCCTTTAGCATATTGCGGGAGGGATATAATGTCAAGGAGCAGGAAAGCCTCATTAGCGATGTTCTCTTAATCCCCTTTCGGCTTTGCCCTTGAACAAGAGCCCTGTGTAGTTTACGCAACTATTAGGCTCGGTTTGCCCAATTTGTTTTAACAAATGGCTCTCTTTTGCCTTTGCCTGTCATAAAATCACATGTGCAAACCGCCTTAAGGCCAAGGCTATCGAAGCAATAACTGTGTTTAACTTAGGGAACAAAACAAAAAAGTGCAGCGAACAAGCCATTTCAGCTGCCACCTTAGCTCAAGAACAGGACGCTAGACTAGATGGGCCTTTGGCCTGATCCTGCTTCCTTATATCCTTATGGATACTGTGGTTGCCAATCGGAGTGATCGCAGGCCAGTGTTTCCCAGTTGTCAGTGTTTACACTACATTTTTTTAGATTTGCCTTGAGAGAGTCTTTGAACCTCTTTTGTTAACCACCAGCATTGCGCTTCCCATTTTTAAGTTCGGAATAGAGTAGTTGCTTTGGAAGAAGATAGTCAGGCATCCGCACAACATGACCAGTCCAACAAAGTTGATGTTGAAGAATCATTGCTTCAACATCTTTGCTTCTTCCAGGACACTGGCATGAGTTCACCTGTCTTCCCAGGTGATGTGTAGAATTTTTCGGAGATGCCGTTGATGGAATCTTTCGAGGAGTTGGAGGTTTATTAGAAATGCGCTAAGAGGAAGGCATGTTTGGCAAACCCTCACCATGATCAACTCCCACCCGGAAGCCTATGTCCCAACTGTGGAAGGACGTGTGGATCCAGAATTGGCCTCCACAGTCACTTACAGACTCACTGTTAAGACCGTGTTTATGGAAGACAATCTTACTCAGCTATGAGGGATTGCCAAAGAAGAAGAAGAGGAAGAAGAGGAAGAAGAAGGTTTTCATTTTCCTACATTAAGCAGGGTCTAGGCTAGACAACATATAAGTCCCCTTCCAGCTCAATGAACCCAATATGATTCTATGAATCTTTGGGGGTCATCAGAAAGTTACTACGCATTTCCCAGTGAAATGCCTCATCGTCCAACCCAGTGTGATGGCCTGGGACTCAGGTTTGGACTTGGAACCAGAGGAGTCTCAGTCTGCACCGGATTCTTTGCCTCAGGCATCATCTGAACCAAGCCTGGGGCCTAGAATCATAGAATCATAGAGTTGGAAGAGACCACAAGGGCCATGGAGTCCAACCCCCTGCCAAGCAGGAAACACCACCAGAGCACTCCTGACATATGGTTGTCAAGCCTCTGCTTAAAGACCTCCAAAGAAGGAGACTCCACCACACTCCTGGGCAGCAAATTCCACTGTCCAACAGCTCTTACTGTCAGGAAGTTCTTCCTAATGTTTAGGTGGAATCTTCTTTCTTCTAGTTTGGATCCATTGCTCCGTGTCCGCTTCTCTGGAGCAGCAGAAAACAACCTTTCTCCCTCCTCTATGTGACATCCTTTTATATATTTGAACATGGCTATCATATCCCCCCTTAACCTCCTCTTCTCCTGGCTAAACATGCCCAGCTCTGAAGAGTCCCAGTCTGCACAGGTTCCCCTGCAACAAACACCAGCTGGGCCGAGTCAGGGGCCTGAGCCTGCCCTGGCTCCAGATGTGGGGATGTCCTTGTTGCCTTCAGCTGGGCATTCACATTACTTAGTATTATATAAAGCAGCCAGCTAGGCTGCAGTCAGTCTGATTCCAGGAGCAATTCTAACGGTTGCAGTAAAGAGCTGTGAATCCAACACAGCTGTGTCCTTTGTCCATCTTTCCCACTATTCAGCAGTTTGGGTTCCAAGTTGTTTGAGTACCAAGGCGTTTGAGAACCAAGGTAGTAGGAGAGTAGGGGGGAATGTTATGTTGTGGGTGAACATATCAGACGACACAGCGATTCTTCAAACAGCTCTTGTTTATTCTCAGGCCAGAACAGAACTGAACTGAACGGTTCAGTCAGCCTGCTTATATAGAGCTCCAGTACAACGTAACTGTAACAATTTTCTAAAACTGTCCAATCACTGAACATCACTTTCGATCCCTTATTTGCATAACTATCTACAGTATCCCCCTGCTGGCCCAGGGTGAGAACTTCAGTACATAACAGGGAATGGGAAACCAGGGGACAGACGGAATGGAGTACTCTGGAGGGAGGACATGGCTGGCTGACACTCTGAACAGAAACATGCCTTTTGGACCTCCCTTCGTGCCTCTGAAGAGAGAGGCTCCTGTCCACATTGCTTGTGCAAGAGTCCATCAACTCTGCCTTCCCAGGGGCCGGGGTTTTTTGCTGCACAACATCCCAGCTGGTCTTCTGGGAGCTGTTACTCCCTTGTCGTGTCAACTCTTTGCCAAATCCATCCTTCTTCCCAAGCCAGGCCTGGCTTTGCAATTCCTGCTTTCCTAGAATGCACTTAAGGGCTTTCCCCTGTTTGGAACAGCCTACATAATCTCCTCTTCCGTGGTCCTTTCCACCTCTGCCGCTGAAATGGCCTTCGCTTCTTTTTCCCACACTTAGGGCTCATCCATTCCTCAAAATGTTTACAGTCTTAAAAGCCTGCTTCTGCTCGCTTGCTTACTCTATCCTCGGCCTCCCCGCCTGACCCATCGTGGCCTCCATTGATCCATAGCTGCCAACGTTTCCCTTTTTTAAAGGGAAATTCCCTTATTCCGAATAGGATTCCTCGCACGGAAAGGGAAAAGTTGGCAGCTACGCATTGATCATTGAATTCTGGTGCTGGAGGAGACTCTTGAGAGTCCTGTGGACTGCAAGAAGATCAAACCTCTCCATTCTGAAGGAAATCAGCCCTGAGTGCTCACTGGAAGGACAGTTCCTGAAGCTGAGGCTCCAAGACTTTGGCCACCTCATGAGAAGAGAAGACTCCCTGGAAAAGACTCTGACGCTGGGAAAGATGGAGGGCACAAGGAGAAGGGGACGACAGAGGACGAAATGGCTGGACAGTGTTCTCGAAGCTACCAGCATGAGTTTGACCAAACTGTGGGAGGCAGTGGAAGACAGGAGTGCCTGGCGTGCTCTGGTCCAGGGGGTCACGAAGAGGCGGACACGACTAAATGACTAAATAACAACAACATGCATTGATCTCCCCTCTCTTCTGGCTCATCAGGTACAAACCACGCCCTTCCTCACCAAGTTCCCAGCTGGTTTGGTCAGTGCTCCCCGCACTCTTCGTTCCAGGACTTTGAAGCCACTGGTTCGAGTCCTACCCTCAGGCGGCAATTTTTCAGTGTGGACTCAGCAGCAGGGACAGGAAGCTGCAAGCGAAATAAAGGAGCTGAAATATGGAGCCAGCTGTGTTCATCCTCCGAGTCTGGAGCTGATATTAATTAACTGTTTTAATTTTAATGTTTTAATGCTTCTGCCTTCTGTCTTTGATTTTTGGGATATTATCGGAATTTATTGTTTTGGATTTTAGACTGGGTGTTTCATATGTTCAGGTTTTATCTGATGCAGGCCACCTCCAGCTGACATTTTTTGTGCTTAGAAGATCAGTAACTTGCCTTCTAGGACAATGTCCAATTTAGAAAGGAAAGCAGGGTGCAGATTATTATTAAAGTTCTTATCTCGGTTGAATCAGGATTCAGGCAGGGATGAGATGCAGAGGCAAAAAACTAATTCTGTTTAACAAATTTCACTCGGTAAGTTCAAAAACCTCTGGGAAAACTCAGAAGCAGTTCCCATGAAGCCTTGACACAGTAGTTCATGTGTTGCTTGCTTTATGGATAGACTACTGCAATTCCCTTCATGTGGGGCTCCCCTTGCCGTTGATCCAGAGCTGGCAGAATGCTGCAGCATAATTGCTGACAGAAGTGAGGCCTTGTTAGAATGCAGTGCCCGTGCTCAGATATCTGCACTGCTTGCCGATTTGCTGCTGGACCAGGTTCGTGATTTCGCTAGTAGCATATAAAGCCCTTAACAACTTAGGACCAGTTTACTTATGAGATCATAGAATCCTAGAATTGTAGAGGGACCCAAAGGGCCATCTAGTCCAACGCCCTGCAATGCAGGATTCTTAGCTAAAGCATCCAGCCCAGCTGTGGGACGAGACTGCTTTAAATGTTAGGGATGCTACTGGAATACACCCCTAGAGGGCAGCATTTCTCAATAAGATTCAAAACAGGTGAGATCACTCCATCCCCTAATAATAATAATAATAATAATAATAATAATGGTTTTATCATTTATACCCCGCCTTTTGCATCTTTGTCTTCATCCCCTGGGGGAGGAGGAGTCAGGGATAGTGGCGGTGGGGAATGGGTTAAATCTGCATTTAAACAACACGGGTGGCACTGTGGATTAAACCACAGAGCCAAGGACTTGCTGATCAGAAGGTCTGCGGTTCGAATCCCCGCAACGACGGGATGAGCTCCCGTTGCTCAGTCCCTGCTCCTGCCCACCTAGCAGTTCGAAAGCACGTCAAAGTGAAAGTAGATAAATAGGTACCACTCCGGCGGGAAGGTAAACGGCGTTTCTGTGTGCTGCTCTGGTTTGCCAGAAGCAGCTTAGTCCTGCTGGCCACATGACCCGGAAGCTGCACGCCGGCTCCCTCGGCCAGTAAAGCGAGATGAGCGCTGCAACCCCAGAGTCGGCCACGACTGGACCTAATGGTCAGGGGTCCCCCTTTAACCTGCACTTTCTGAAACAGTGCACATACTGAAACGCAGAAACATGCCCTTCTCTTGCAGCGCACTTATCCAGCCAAACAATGAGTGGACAAATGCAGAAAAAAATGCAAATAATTTTTGCATGCATAAAAAAATCCGCGCATTTGTGAAAATAGCATACAAAATACATTGCGTTGTTTCTGAGTCTCTTACCCATATTGATAACTTTGCTCAGCTTAACAGATACTTTCCAGGCTATATTTGCAAAAGGGAGGCGTAAGCCCCTACAGTCCAAAGACAATTGGAAAGCTTTTCCTATTTCCTTCCTCCTTGCAGAGAAACATTTGAGGTCCATTTGGGAGAGTCAAAATGGCTTCAGGATTGCTCTCCTGTACTATTTCAGACAAGTGGTTTTATATAATTATGTATGTGTTTGCCTTGTACATTTAGGAACACACACACATATATATATATATATTAAAAGAAAAAAAAGTAGAGACATCACCTTGCCAACAAAGGTCCGTATAGTAAAAGCTATGGTTTTCCCAGTAGTGATGTATGGAAGTGAGAGCTGGACCATAAAGAAGGCTGATCGCCGAAGAATGGATGCTTTTGAATTCTGGTGCTGGAGGAGACTCTTGAGAGTCCCATGGACTGCAAGAAGATCAAACCTCTCCATTCGGAAGGAAATCAGCCCTGAGTGCTCACTGGAAGGACAGATCGTGAAGCTGAGGCTCCAAGACTTTGGCCACCTCATGAGAAGAGAAGACTCCCTGGAAAAGACCCTGATGTTGGGAAAGATGGAGGGCACAAAGAGAAGGGGACGACAGAGGACGAGATGGTGGGACAGTGTTCTCGAAGCTACCAGCATGAGTTTGACCAAACTGCAGGAGGCAGTGGAAGACAGGGGTGCCTGGCATGCTCTGGTCCATGGGGTCACGAAGAGGCAGACACGACTAAATGACAACAATATATATAAGAAGGCCTTAGAATTCCTATAACAGTTACCAACAGAGGCATGACGGAAAGCACTTTTGTCCAAGAAACTGACGCTGGCCCATTCCTCTCCTCATTTGTGAGTCAAACCCTCCACAGCTGGCCTCTCCTCTCTGGCCGGCGTTGGGAGATAAGCGCTCGGCTTTGCTGAAGTGGAAGCTGAATAGAACAAGCATGTGGCCTGGCTGCCTCTCACCCGTGCCCTGCCTGCTTCAGCTACCAGGCCTATCGCTTCATCACCTTGTAAATGTCAGCATCTCGCTCACGTGTGCTTTCGTTATTTCTCTCGGTGTGTGTGTGTGTGGGGGGGAGGTTAACTTTCCAAAATAGGCCTTGCTGCTCTGAAAGCAGAGATAGATGTGCGAAAGCCCAGCCTGTGCCGGAATGTGGCAAAGAAATTTCGGATGCTGCCCAGCCGCATCGCGGGTCAAGGTAAGGATCCGAGCTTTGTTGCTCTTCGGTAGCTCCCGGATGACCCAGGTGGAATTTACATGACTATTGCAAAAAAACACTGTGATTTTTTTTTTAAAAAAAAGGTTTGAAAAATACATCAAATTTTGCATAGCTCACTGCCGCCATCTAGTGCCAAATTTGTATATTGCACATCACTGTGCTGGACCCGGGGGAAAGGTACCGTGAGCGTAGTCTGAGTCCACACGAGGAGGGGCGAGGTCCGAGGCGGAGAGCCGGGCGGGGAACAGGAACGCTGGAACAGGAGGCCGAGCAGGGAACAGGAACACCGGATGGTCAGGAACAGGAGGCCGAGCAGGGAACAGGAGCACCGGATGGTCAGGAACAGGAGGCCGAGCAGGGAACAGGAGCACCGGATGGTCAGGAACAGGAGGCCAAGCAGGGATCAGGAACACAGGAAGGTCCAAAGCCAACAACGACGTTGCTCCCGCAACCTGGGACCGGGCTGCCTGACCTTTATCTTCTTCTAAGGCCGGGGGCGGTCCCGGCCCCCAGAAACCCCGCCTCTCTTGGCCTTAAGGCGAGCACTCCTCCTGGGAGACACCAGTTCCCTTCGCCTCTCTGCCCTAAGCCTCTGCAGATCAGGAGAGGCCGAAGGGTTACTGGGCCCCGGGGGAGGCTCACCTGTAGCCACTGAGTCTTCCAGCACCTCTGGGGCCTGAATGATTTCACCTGGTGCCTGCTCTTGAGTTTCCTCAGCAACTAGGCCTTGCCCCAGTTCAGCCGGCCCTGAAGGCGGGGACTCCTGCGCCGGCTGGGATTCCTCCGGATCACTCTCAGACTCGGAATCCCAGGCCATCACAATCACATTTAAAATATTTTACTGGCTGCTGTATAGCTGTGTCCCCATTTACTGAGCATGTGTCTCCCCCTGTTTCATACCATCCAACGTTTCTCCAATGAAAATAGGGACACCAATTCTATTGATATATTGATATATTGATATATTGATATATTGATATATTGATATATTGATATATTGATATATTGATATATTGATATTATACCCCACCCACCTGACTGGGTTGGCCCAGCCACTCTGGGCGGCTTCCAACATAGATAAAAACATAATGAAACATAAAGCATTAAAAATACTTCTCTATACCTGGCTGCCTTCAGGTGTCTTTTACAGGTTACTTATAGTTACCTATCTCCTTGGCTTGGGGGTTGCAGAATTCAAGGGCTTTTTTTCAGCTGGAAGTCACCAGAACTCAGTTCCGGCACCTCTCCATGCCCTCCAACATTTATGTGATGAAAATAGGGACGTCCTAAGGGAAAGGGGATGCGGGTGGCGCTGTGGGTTAAACCACAGAGCCTAGGACTTGCTGATCAGAAGGTCGGCGGTTCGAATCCCCGCAATGACGGGGTGAGCTCCCGTTGCTCGGTCCCTGCTCCTGCCCACCTAGCAGTTTGAAAGCATGCCAAAGTGCAAGTAGATCAATAGGTACCGCTCCGGCGGGAAGGTAAACGGCGTTTCCGTGCGCTGCTCTGGTTCGCCAGAAGCGGCTTAGTCCTGCTGGCCACATGACCCGGAAGCTGTACGCCGGCTCCCTTGGCCAGTAAAGCGAGATGAGCGCCGCAACCCCAGAGTTGGCCACGACTGGACCTAATGGTCAGGGGTCCCTCTACCTTTACCTAAGTAAAAGTAGGACATTCCGGGATCAAATCAGAAACCAGGACAGCTTCTGTATTTCTGGGACTGTCGCTGGCTAGATCCAGTTGCCCAAATTCACCCTGTGGAATCCATGAATAGCGCTCAGTTCTGAGGCTGAGCTAGATGGATACAACCCACATATATTGCCTGTTTTGCACTCCTTCCAGACAGATGTTGCGAAAAAGTGAAGTAAGAGAGTTTTCGGCCGCTGCCCTGCCATCAACACCCTGAATTATTAAATCGGCCCTTTTGAAATACGGAGTTTAAATTGCGATGGTTATTGCCATAGAACTGGGCCACAACGGAAACATTTGCTCATTCGTACTGTTGAGTCACACACTTCTGATGTCATATTTTTCTCTCTCTTTCTTTCTCCCCTCCGAACAACAAAATGGTAGCCAGAGCAGATCTAAAAATAGCCACTGGTCCCATCACCTCCTGGCAAATAGAAGGGGAGGAAATGGAGGCAGTGAGAGATTTTACTTTCTTGGGCTCCATGATCACTGCAGATGGTGTGAATTGGCCATATCTCCACTGCTATTTGTAGCACAACACTACTTATAATGTCATTTTTATAAATTGCTTTCTGGTCATTGACCGTATTAAAGATATTTGATTTTGATGGTGACAGCAGTCACGAAATTTAAAGACGCCTGCTCCTTGGGAGAAAGGCGATGGCAAACCTAGACAGCATCTTAAAAAGCAGAGACATCACCTTGCCAACAAAAGTCCGTATAATCAACGCTATGGTTTTCCCAGTAGTGATGTATGGATGTGAGAGCTGGACCATAAAGAAGGCTGATCGCCGAAGAATGGATGCTTTTGAATTCTGGTGCTGGAGGAGACTCTTGAGAGTCCCATGGACTGCAAGAAGATCAAACCTCTCCATTCTTAAGGAAATCAGCCCTGAGTGCTCAATGGAAGGACAGATCCTGAAGCTGAAGCTCCAAGACTTTGGCCACCTCATGAGAAGAGAAGACTCCCTGGAAAAGACCCTGATGTTGGGAAAGATGGAGGGCACAAGGAGAAGGGGACGACAGAGGACGAGATGGTGGGACAGTGTTCTCGAAGCTACCAGCATGAGTTTGACCAAACTGGGGGAAGCAGTGGAAGACAGGAGTGCCTGGCGTGCTCTGGTCCAGGGGGTCACAAAGAGGCGGACACCACTAAACGACTAAACAACAACAACAATTTTAATGGAGGGTGGTTACAAATGTCCTTGGTGATGGGCCAACGACACCACACACATCTACCAAGTGTTTGGGGGCAGAGTTGTTCCTTAAACATTAAAAAGAATCATACAATCTTAATTGGAAGGGACCCAACGGGAATCTAATCCAATCCTCTGCCAATGCAGGAATCTCAGCTAAAGCACAGAGAAACCTCTGCTTAAAAACCTCCAAGGAAGGTGTCTTCTTCTATTTGTCCCCGTGTCAGTTTCAGATTATTGTTAATTTTTCTGGTAGGGCTGATTCCCATACTATTTGGTACCATTGGTCCATGCTTACTCCTGACAGGTCTCTCCAGTGTCTGGCTATGGTGTTTCTGGCTGCTGAAAGAAGGTGGGTTATGAGTTCTTTGTGTTGTTGTTGTTGTTGAGTCGTTTAGGTACCCTTCTCCTTGTGCCCTCCATCTTTCCCAACATCAGGGGAAAGTCTTCCGGGGAGTCTTCTCTTCTCATGAGGTGGCCGAAGTCTTGGAGCTTCAGCTTCAGGATGGGTTTGATTTTCTTGCCGTCAACTCTACGATTCTAATAGTAATAGAAATAACTGCTTTCAACATTTTCTTCCACCACAGCCCAAGGGAGCTCCCTTGATCCCGCCCTGTCTCCACGCTGGTCAAAGCAAGCATGGCTTTGCTCTGATGTTGACGTTATCTAATCAGGCCTTGTTTTGAACATGGGTGCTGGTGCTTGGGAGGCCACACACGGTGTGGTTTCGATGTACCGGGGAAGCCGCCCTCTATCTCCAGCCAGACTTCAGTCATCACCTTGTCAAGATAAGCCTTGGAGGTCAGTCAAGGAGAAAAGCTCATTGCAGCAGCCGTTGGGACGGAAGATCTCAGAGGAGCTTCTAATGGAAATCTTTGACCGCCATCCCATTAAGGGTCACATGACTTCTTCCCCATTCCCCCCTCTACGTGCTGATGGAGATAAGCATTGATGAATGAAGCTTCTTTGATTCTCAAGTGCCCTGTCTGCTTTCTGTCTTGTCCTGTCACTGAGACCCAGGACACGATAACGCCGGCCTTTCCCAGCTGTCTTCAACCAGTGCTGACCCGTAGCTGAAACCGACGTGGGTGGAGAGCTTTGCTTTGTGGGCTTCTAATCTGGAAAGCGAAACCTTAGTTCTGAGCCTTGAAACGGGGAAATCCATTAACCAGAGCGAGATGATGAAGGGGCCAGCATGTCTGCCAAGGGACAGAAGTTGTTTAGGGCGCTGTGGGAGGCCTGGACACCAGAGTCTGCTCCCAGGGGAAAGTGGCTGGACTTGTCAGCTCCTAATAGGAAACCATAACATAATAGGAACATTTGAGAACACGGGCAGCTGCGCTCTTCTTGTTGGAAATCCTGGAAGCCAAGGCCCAAGTTTGGGGCAAGTATGAATCCCTAGCAGGAATTAAGATTGCCGGAAGAAATATCAACAACCTCAGATATGCAGATGACACAACCTTGATGGCAGAAAGTGAAGAGGAATTAAAGAACCTTTTAATGAGGGTGAAAGAGGTGAGCGCAAAATATGGTCTAAAGCTCAACATCAAAAAAACGAAGATCATGGCCACTGGGCCCATCACCTCCTGGCAAATAGAAGGGGAAGAAATGGAAGCAGTGAGAGATTTTACTTTCTTGGGCTCCATGATCACTGCAGATGGTGACAGTAGTCACGAAATTAAAAGACGCCTGCTCCTTGGGAGAAAAGCAATGACAAACCTAGACAGCATCTTAAAAAGCAGAGACATCACCTTGCCAACAAAAGTCCGTATAGTTAAAGCTATGGTTTTCCCAGTAGTGATGTGTGGAAGTGAGAGCTGGACTATAAAGAAGGCTGATTGCCAAAGAATGTATGCTTTTGAATTCTGGTGCTGGAGGAGACTCTTGAGAGTCCCATGGACTGCAAGAAGATCAAACCTCTCCATTCTTAAGGAAATCAGCCCTGAGTGCTCAATGGAAGGACAGATCCTGAAGCTGAGGCTCCAAGACTTTGGCCACCTCAGGAGAAGAGAAGACTCCCTGGAAAAGACCCTGATGTTGGGAAAGATGGAGGGCACAAGGAGAAGGGGACGACAGAGGACGAGATGGTTGGGCAGTGTTCTCGAAGCTACCAGCATGAGTTTGACCAAACTGCGGGAGGCAGTGGAAGACAGGAGTGCCTGGCGTGCTCTGGTCCAGGGGGTCACGAAGAGTCGGACACGACTAAACGACTAAACAACAACAACAACCCTATACTTCTAAGTCCGACCAGTCTGGTTCAGTACTGTCTACTTTTACTGTCAGTGACTCTTTCTGAGGCTTCAGACAGGGAGTCTTTTCCCAGTCCTACTGGAGATGCCTCGACTTGAACCAGAGATATTCTTCAGGCAAGACTGATTCTCTGCTATTGAGTGATAGACCTCCCTGAATAGTAAGGCAAACCAGAAGCTGCCTGGCACTATGGGGCTACACTGTTCAGCACTAATCCCAGTGGGGATTCCATCAAAAACGGAATTGCCTGGCAGAGAAACTGCGTGCCTTAGGCCCCTCCTGGACAATGGCTGCCCGCCCGTGATTGCCCCAGTCACTCAAAACAAAGGGGTAACGGGGCAGGAGATCAGGGAAGGCTCGGGAGTCACGGGTGGGTGGCACGCCATTGCCCAGTTTTTTAAAAACTGCGCATTTATGTTTCACAGGGTGCGAAAGAAGGGCATTGCATCTTTATACAATATACATGTGCGCTTGGGCCCAGGGTCTTTTGCCTCACCATCCCCACTACTGACTCCCTGTTGCTAGGTAAAGGTAAAGGGACCCCTGACCATAAGGTCCAGTCCTGGCCGACTCTGGGGTTGCGGCGTTCATCTCGCTTTATTGGCTGAGGGAGCCGGCGTACAGCTTTTGGGTCATGTGGCCAGCATGACTAAGCCACTTCTGGCGAACCAGAGCAGCGCACGGAAACGCTGTTTACCTTCCCGCTGGAGCGGTACCTATTTATCTACTTGGACTTTGATGTGCTTTTGAACTGCTAGGTTGGCAGGAGCAGGGACCGAGCAACGGGAGCTCACCCCATCCATCGCGGGGATTCGAACCTCCGACCTTCTGATCAGCAAGTCCTAGGCTCTGTGTTTTTTTAAAAAAAATAATATTTATTAAAGTTTTGAAAGTTACAGAAAGAAAAAAAGAAAAAGAATTAAACATAACAAAACCATACAATACAATACAACGACAAAAATATTACATATACATAACAGAAATAAAACAAAAACAATTTAAAAAACACACACAAAAACCACACCCAATACTTTCAATGTTCTTAACTTTCTTTTACTTGTTTCAGCGACCTCCTCACACCTCCCTTTTTTGTATTCCACTTCAATTAATTGTTTCAGCAAATCCTTTCCATCTTCCTCAATTTTCTGTCCTATCATTTAACTTAACAAATTCTAACATTATTTTTTCCCCTTTAATCCAATTACAATCTATTGTACTTAATTCTTTATAACATTTCTGCTAAAGCCATGTAGCTTCCTACATGCATCCCTGTTGCTACTCAGCTTCCCTGGATTTATTGAAGAAAATCTGGTAACCATAGGCTACACAGCTTTGAGCCACCAGAGATCTTCAACACCCTCCAAGTGTCCCTATTTCCCAGGGACGTCTCTGATTTGATCCCGGAAGGTCCCGCCTTTCCTTGGGACGCCCCTATTTTCATCGGAGAAAAGTTGCAAGGGAGTTATCCGACCCCCCAGCCGTCTCAAGGCAATTCTGTGTAGGGAAGCTGCTTAATGTTTTGTTACGTTGTACTGTGAAGAGTGTATTAACTTATGGTCTGTGTGTGTGGTTTGGGAGCTGCACGGCCAGGGAAAAAACAATGCTGTCCAGGGTTGTAAAGACTGCGGAGAGAATAATTGGGTGCACTCTTCCCACCTTGGATCAAATCTACGCTTCCAGGTGCCATAAGAAAGCTGCAGAGATAGCGCAGGATAGTGCGCGACCCAGAAATGATCTCTATCAGCTTCTGCCTTCTGGAAGAAGGTCCAGGGTTATAAAGACTAAGACTAACCGCCTGAGAAACAGTTTCTACCCAAATGCAATTCTGGTTCTAAAAGCAGCATAAGGAGTCTCTGTAGTATATTGTATTTTAAAATGGGGTTTCAGAGTTTTTAGGGGTTTTTGAATGTCTTATGTAGATTTTTTAAATTTCATTGTTCTGTATGGGACAATGACAATAAAGATATCGCATTGTATTGTATATATGTTGGAAGCTGACCAGAGCGGCTGGGGCAACCCAGTCAGATGGGCATAAATAGTAAAATAATTCTTATGGAATGGGGCATCTCTATTTTCATCGGAGAAATGTTGGAGGGTACAATCTCCTGGTGTTATTGCAGGGTTGGGGGTGGGGGAAGCAGCAGGAGGAATGACGTGGCGGTGGGGTGGGGGTGTTACGCTCCCAGTTGCGAATCTTGACATCTGCCGTCCAGATGGGCGAGGGACCAGCTGAGCCGAGAGGCATTTTGCAGAAAGCGAAGGCCACTCAGCCTTCTGGGTGTAGACAGTCATGCCCTGGTAATCTGTTCAGCTCAGTGCATGCCAGTGGCATTGAGGAGTAGCACAGAGGTGGGGGTTGGGGGGGGGGGCTGTCTCAACCGGCAGGCCAGTTTTGGCCCAACAGAGCTATTGGCAAAACTTATATGGTGTTTCGCAACTTTCTGACTAGTTCCAAGACCTTAGCCAGACCTAGCAGAGTACATGCAGAATCTGCGGAAGCAATTGGTGACTTGGCTGCAGACAGGATAGACGAAGCAGGAACCAATAATTTGTAGTTAGGTGTTTATATTATATACAGTGGACTATCTACAGGAACAGAACACGGATCTTTTGCTAGCTCTCTCTGACAGGACTCACAACTCCTACACTGACACACAGAACTCTGAACCTCTGAACACTGAACTAACACATTCCACTTAGTAGACCATTAATTATCACTCCCTTGAGAGTGCTTGACCAATCAGGGAGTTGTCTCCATGTCTCTGTTATCACCAGGCAGACTTACTCCTTCACATGACCTTCTGGCTGTCTGCCAAACCTTAATTGACTCTGTGTGAGTAGCTGCACGTACACAGTTTGCCAACAAGGATTTTCCGCTTAACCAACAAAGCCTTCTGGGTGAACATATCAGACAACACAGCGATTCTTCAAACAGCTCCTGTTTATTCACAGGCCAGGACAGAACTGAACTGAAGGGTTCAGCCAGCCTGCTTATATAGAGCTCCACTACAACGTAACTGTAACAACTTTCTAAAACTATCCAATCACTGAATGTCACTTTCGATCCCTTATTTGCATAACTATCTACAGTATCCCCCTGCTGGCCCAGGGTGAGAACTTCAGTACATAACACCCTGCAACTTTCCTCACATGAAAGGAGGAAGGAAATGGGAAAGCCTATCCATTGTCTTTTGCTTACCTGTCTTAGGTACATATTTGTGTATGAACAGGGTGAGCCTGGACTCAGGAACTGAAGTATTAACCATCACAGAACAATGCCCAGGCTGCCCAGGCAATGCAATCAGTGACCATTATCAGGTATCCTGGCAGGCAGGATTTCTGCTGTAGACCGCCTCCTTCTGTGATGTATGTATGATTTTTTTTTTTGGGGGGGTGGCCTTGGGCTACAGGGTGGGCGATTTCAAAAGTCTATATAAGGGCTTGCTCGCCATTGTTCAGGGTTCTCCTCCCTCCTGCGCGTGGGGAGTGGGGACCCTGTTGCAGCAGTTAATAAAGATCAGGTTTACTAGCCGCTTTGCTTCTCAATATTCTCTGGTTGGCCTCTGTCATTTTCTCCTGAGGATAAGGAACCCACTTAAGGACTCTGTACAGGCTCCGGAATACCCCATAAGGGAAAATGGAGCCGTTTTTTCTTATAACAGTTGAATCCTGCTTGCTGTTTTCCCGCAGGCAACAAGAGGATGCTGGACTAAGTGGACCTGATCCGACAGGCTTTTTCTCATGTTTTTAAAGGATCTCCATTGTCATTCCAGACTGCGGATCTCCGCTGCCTTACCGTGAGATCAGTTTTGTATGGAAGATCCCTGTTGCAGAGATGCCGGATGGTAGTTTGAAAGAGAAGACCTGTCGTTCAGTTGCTGGGGACTTTTTTCCTCCCCTTTCCACCCCTGTCCTCCCCTCCTGGCTCTTTTCCTCTTCAGCCGCAGAATCATCCAATTACCAAAAAATAAACACCCCATTATAGCTGCTTCGTGCTCGCTCGCAGCTGGCTTTCATCTATGTAATCTAAACAGTTGCCGGAGTGTAAGCACACAGATAGACCGGGGCTTATTTTGAGAACCCACATTGAGAGCCAACCCTCTGGCCTCTGCAGCGTACGGGTCCCATCTCAAGCCTCCAATGTCTAAATTGCTAAACAGTCTGAGCAGGGAAGCTCACCATCTAAGTTTCTCCCTCGATTTTGGTTGATTTCTCTTCTCTGGTGCTCATTCCGAGCGAAGGTGCATTTCTTTGGTTGCTAGCTAGCAGCCACCAGCCATCAAGGGCCGTCGATGCCCATTGGTTGCGCTGTTGGGCATTGCACTAAAGTGGAGCTGACGAACTGCGATCCCTCTGTTGTTTTGCGAAAAGCAGAAAAGGAGGTCAGGCGGAAGGCTCTCTGTTTTCGCAACAACTGGCTGCTTGCGAGCAGCTGTTGCGAAGCGGAAAAACAACGGCCCTTCCGGAATGTTCCAGCAGGGCCTCCCCAAGAAAATGCCATCGTGTTGCTTGTAGGGAAGACAACTGTTTGGAGCTGTTCTTTTGCTGTTTCAAAACCAGGAGAAATTAGACATGTGTTTGGCGGAGGAAGGCTCAGCGTAGGAAAAGGGCTACTGAGGCTGGTCAGAGCCAGTGTGGGGTAGTGGTTAAGAGCAGTAGACTCGTAATCTGGTGAACCGGGTTCGATTCCCCGCTCCTCCACATGCAGCTGCTGGGTGAGCTTGGGCCAGTCACACTTCTCTGAAGTCTCTCAGCCCCACTCACCTCACAGAGTGTTTGTTGTGGGGGACGAAGGGAAAGGAGAACGTTAGCCGCTTTGAGACTCCTTCGGGTAGTGATAAAGCGGGATATCAAATCCAAACTCTTCTTCTTCTTCTTGGCAGAGATGTGCCCCACATCCGGTGGCAATCCCGGTTCTGGGGTCCTCTTGATCGACGTGGGTCCTTTTGCTCAAGGATAAGAAGCCTTTTCACCTTCTCTTCTCATGCGGAGTGTCACACCCTTCGATTTGCTGCCTGCCTCAGAGCCAGTGTGGTGTAGTGGTTAAGAGCGGTGGACTCGTAATCTGGTGAACTGGGTTCGCGTCTCCGCTCCTCCACCTGCAGCTGCTGGGTGACCTTGGGCCAGTCACACTTCTCTGACGTCTCTCAGCCCCACTCACCTCACAGAGTGTTTGTTGTGGGGGAGGAAGGGAAAAGGAGAATGTTAACTGCTTTGAGACTCCTTCGGGTAGTGATAAAGCGGGATATCAAATCCAAACGCTTCTTCTTCTTCTTCTGCTAAACTCCTTGGCGTTGATTTGGTAAGCAAATCAAAGCTTCTTTTATTGCAAGTGTTGGTGGCAACACAACCATTTTTGCATTGCCCTACAGCAGGGCAAGAACCTATTGCCTCTGTTCAGACCCTAATGAACAGTACTGAATAAATAGTAAAGGTAAAGGGACCCCTGACCATTAGGTCCAGTCGCGGCCGACTCTGGGGTTGCGGCGCTCATCTCGCTTTATTGGCCGAGGGAGCCGGCATACAGATTCTGGGTCATGTGGCCAGCAGGACTAAGCCTCTTCTGGCGAACCAGAGCAGTGCAAGGAAATGCCATTTACCTTCCCGCCGGAACGGTACCTATTTATCTACTTGCACTTTGACTTGCTTTTGAACTGCTAGGTTGGCAGGAGCAGGGACCAAACAATGGAAGCTCACCCTGTCACGGGGATTCGAACCTTCAACCTTCTCATCGGCAAGCTCTAGGCTTTGTGGTTTAGACCACAGTGTCATCCACGTCCCTACTGAACAAATAGGTAAAGGGACCCTTGACCATTAGGTCCTGTCGTGACCGACTCTGGGGTTGCGGCGCTCATCTCGCTTTATTGGCCGAGGGAGCCAGCGTACAGCTTCCGGGTCATGTGGCCAGCAGGACTAAGCCGCTTCTGGCAAACCAGAGCAGTGCACGGAAACGCCGTATACCTTCCCGCCGGAGGGGTACCTATTTATCTACTTGCACTTTGATGTGCTTTTGAACTGCTAGGTTGGCAGGAGCAGGGACCAAACAATGGGAGCTCACCCTGTCACGGGGATTCGAACCGCTGACCTTCTGATCGGGAAGTCCTAGGCTCTGTGGTTTAGACCACAGCGCCACCCACGTCCCTACTGCATAAATAGTGTCCAATAAATGTATAAAAAGCTCTGAACAACTTGGAACCTGGTTACCCGGGTGACCACCTGGCTCTGCACAGTCTTGTATGATCACTTAGGTCATTTGGGGAAAACCTACCTACAGCACTGAAACCTACAGAATTTCATAGGGCCCAGCCCCCAAAACAGACATTTTCTGCTGCTGCTCCTATACCACAGAATGCCCTCACCTCAAACAGTAATCACTGTTTTGTGTGCTTAAATCCCGTTTCGTGTTTGAAGTTTTGTTTTACAGTGGTGCCTCGGGTTACATACGCTTCAGACTACATACGCTTCAGGTTACAGACTCCGCTAACCCAGAAATAGTGCCTCGGGTTAAGAACTTTGCTTCAGGATGAGGACAGAAATCGTGCTCTGGCGGCACGGCGGCAGCAGGAGGCCCCATTAGCTAAAGCGGTGCTTCAGGTTAAGAACAGTTTCAGGTTAAGTACGGACCTCCGGAACGAATTAAGTACTTAACCCGAGGTACCACTGTATATGTTTTCACACATTATTATGCTTTTGTTTTTTTTCTTGGGTTGTATTTTTGTTTTAATTCAACTGAGTGATTGTGTGTCTGTGTGTGATATACTACTTGGAAGGTATATTTATTTTTAAATGGTTTAATATTTTAATTTGCTAAGAAAACACCTGCCGCCCATTGATTTCTTAGTACCTGTTGCCTACAAATAAATTCTCATCTGAGTCTAAAAAGAAAGAGAGTTTTGCTTATCATCAGAGGTCCTTTACCTTTAAGCATGGAAATCCAGCATCGCCTGAGCTCTGCAAGTGCAGCTTTCTTCCGATTGAAGCACAGAGTGTTTGAGGACTGGGACATTCACTACAATTCTAGGATTCTAGGATTCACCCTCATTTTACCCTCACAACAACCCTGTGAGGTAAGCCAGGCAGAGAGTCAGCGACTGAGTGGGGATTTGAACCTTAGTCTTCAACGTTCTTCTTCTTCTTTGGCTCTCCCTCATAGCCGAGTAAGATTGTCTTCCACAAACATGGTTTCAACAATGAGTCTGTAAGTGACTGTGGAGGCTAATTCTGGATCCACACGCCCTTCCACAGTGGGGACATGGGTTTCCGGGCAGGAGTTGATCACGGTGTGGATTTGCCAAGCGTCCCTTCCTCTTAGCACATTTCTCCCTTTCGTCCTGAGTTCGAGTGTCTTCAATGCCCATGACACCTTTGGTAAAGGCTGTTCTCCAACTGGAGCGCTCGCAGGCCAGTGTTTCCCAGTTGTCGGTGTTTATACTACATTTTTTTAGATTTGCCTTGAGAGAGTCTTTGAACCTCTTTTGTTGACCACCAGCATTACGCTTTCCATTTTTAAGTTCGGAATAGAGTGGTTGCTTTGGAAGACGATCATCAGGCATCCACACAGCATGGCCAGTCCAACGAAGTTGATGTTGAAGAATCATTGCTTCAACACAGGTGATTTTTGCTTCTTTCAGTACACTGGCATTAGTTCACCTGTCTTCCCAAGTGATGGGTAAAGATTTTCGGAGACACCGCTGATGGAATCTTTCAAGGAGTTGGAGATGGCGTTTATAAGTGGTCCATGTTTCACAAGCATACAGTAAGGTTGGTAGTACCATAGCTTTGTAAACAAGCATTTTGGTTTCCCTGTGGATGTCCTGGTCCTCAAACACTCTGCACTTCAATCGGGAGAAAGCTGCACTCGCAGGTAAAGGTAAAGTTAAAGGTAAAGGGACCCCTGACCATTAGGTCCAGTCGTGACCGACTCTGGGGTTGCGGCACTCATCTTGCTTTACTGGCTGAGGGAGCCGGCGTACTGCTTCCGGGTCATGTGGCCAGCATGACTAAGCTGCTTCTGGCGAACCAGAGCAGCGCATGGAAATGCCGTTTACCTTCCCGCCGGAGCGGTACCTATTTATCTACTTGCACTTTGACGTGCTTTCGAACTGCTAGGTTGGCAGGAGCAGGGACTGAGCAATGGGAGCTCACCCTGTTGCGGGGATTCGAACCACCGACCTTCTGATCGGCAAGTCCTAGGCTCTGTGGTTTAACCCACAGCGCCACCCGCGTCCCTTTGCACTCGCAGAGCTCAGGCAATCCTGGATTTCGGCATCAGTGTCGGCCCTTGTGGAAAGTAACTGCCCAGGTAAAAGAAGTGATTGACATTTTCCAACGTTACACCATTGAGTTGGATTCGTGGCGCTGCAGAGGGGTTGTTTTGTGCTTGTTGGTGCAGCACTTTGCATGCTCTAACCATTGCACCACCCCACCTCTAGGCACCTGCCCTCCCAGCCCCTCCTCCCTTTATTGGAAAGCAACTCCTCCAGCCCAAACGCTTCGACTCCATTCCTCCGTTTGTGCGCTTCTCTCCGAAAAATAAATACAAGGGACTGTTATCCGAGACCCTTCGAGTTGCTTTTGGCAGGAGCTCTGTTCGTGAGAGAGAGCGTGTGAGCCAAAGCAAGCGTTTCTCTGCGTAATTATATCTTATTACCGCTGTGCAAATAAACAATCAAGGTTTGCGGTGGGTTGAATGACACGTGGGGTTTTTCTGGAGCGCTTGTGTGTGTTTTGCCGTCTCTGGAGATCTGTCAGCCTGAGTCTCAGAGTGGGGCAGGCCGGCTGGTGTCCAGGATATACCCTCCAACATTTCTCCAATGAAAACAGGGACGTCCTATTCCACAACAACGGCAATAATAATTGTATTATTTCTATCCGGCCCATCTGGCTGGGTTGCCTCAGCCAGTCTGGGTGGCTACCAAAATAATAAAACATTAAACATTTAAAAACTTTCCTATACAGGGCTGTCTTATGAAGGTTGTATAGTTCTTTATCTCCTTGACTTGGGGAGGGGGAAGGGTTTACATAAATCTTTGCTTTCATTTTCAATTTTATACATTTCCATAGTTTTAACATTTCAAAACTCCATTTCCTCCCTCCCCTTTCTGCAGTTCCTTAAATTTATTTTTAACATTTTCTGCCTAGCCAAATTAACTTAATTTGCTCGTATACTCATCTGCTTTAAATAAATGCTCTCATAAAACTGCAGGTTGTTACAATAACCCTGCCAATGTTCTTATCTGTTTACAGTTTGTTTGCAAATATTCCATAAACCCTTTCCGTTCTTTTATTTTAAAAGTTTGCTATCTTGATTTCTTATCTTTCCGGTGAGTTTTTCACCATTTCTGCATATTCCATGAGGCTTTTTTATCCATTCTTCTTTCGCTGGGACTTCTCCTTCTTTCCATTTTTGGGCAAGTAACATTCGGGGGGGGGGGGAGGCATCACATTACTCCGTACCCTCCAACATTTCTCCGATGAAAATAGGGACATCCTAATGTCTGTATTGTTAAAGCTCTAGTTTTCCCAGTAGTGATGTATGGAAGTGAGAGCTGGACCGTAAAGAAGGCTGTTCGCCAAAGAATGGATGCTTTTGAATTCTGGTGCTGGAGGAGACTCTTGAGAGTCCCCTGGACTGCAAGAAGATCCAACCTCTCCATTCTGAAGGAAATCAGCCCTGAGTGCTCACTGGAAGGACAGACCGTGAAGCTGAGGCTCCAAGACTTTGGCCACCTCATGAGAAGAGAAGACTCCCTGGAAAAGACCCTGATGTTGGGAAAGATGGAGGGCACAAGGAGAAGGTGACGACAGAGGACAAGATGGTGGGACAGTGTTCTGGAAGCTACCAGAATGAGTTTGACCAAATTGTGGGAGGCAGTGGAAGACAGGAGTGCCTGGCGTGCTCTGATCCAGGGGGTCACGAAGAGGCGGACACGACTAAACGACTAAACAACAGCAAAGGACATTTTAAAGAAAAGTGGGACATTCCAGGATCAAATCAGAAAGCGGGATGGCTTCTGTAAATCCAGGACTGTCCCTGGAAAATAGAGAAGCTTGGAGGTTCTGGGCTACTAACCACAGCAGCTCTGCTCTGCTTCCACAGTGAGGCTTCTGAATATGAGTTGTTGGAAACCACAAGAAAGGACAGGGCTTTTTTGCTCTGCTTCTGGGTTTCCTACAGGTTGACATCTGGAGGTAAAGGTAAGAAGGTAAAAGACCCCGGTTAAGTCCAGTCAATGGCGACTATGGAGTTGCAGCCCTCATCTCGCTTTCAGGGCAAGGGACCCAGCCAGTGGCGTAGCGTGAGGGGTGTAGGGGGGCCCGGCTGCACCGGGCACAACATCTGGGGGTTAGGGTTAGGGGGCGCAAATCCACGGGTTAGGGGGTGCAAATTACTTGCCTTGCCCTGGATGCTGACAACCCACGCTACGCCACTGGACCCGGCGTTTGTCCGCAGAAAGCTTTCCAGGTCATGTGGCCAGCAGGACTAAATCCAGGCATGTCCAAAGTCCATTTCGGGAGGCCTAATCCGGCCCGCTGGTTGGTTTAATCCAGCTCCTGTGGCAGTTTAGTTCCCCAGGTAAAATCCTAAAAAAAAAATCTCAACAACTTCAATCCTAAAGAAAGCCCAGCAACTTCAATCCTAAAAATAGGCTCTATAACTTTGGGGTAAACTCATAAAAAAAGCTCAACAACTTCAACCCTAAAAAAAGGTTAACAACTCTTCTTTGGTTGGCCCTCACGGCCCTTCACTTCATCAGATCTTGCCATCTTTGAAAAAAGCTTGGACGCCACTGACTAAATTGCTTCTGGCGCAACAGGACACTGTAATAGAAACCACTGTAACGCGATTCCCCCAATCTCTCAAAACAAAAGGGGTAACGGGGCAGGAGATCAGGGAAGGCTCGGGAGTCACGGGCGGGTGGCACACCATTGCCCAGTTTTTTAAAAACTGTGCATTTATGTTTCACAGGGTGCAAAAGAAGGGCATTGCATCTTTATACAATATACATGTGCGCTTGGGCCCAGGGCCTTTTGCCTCACCATCCCCACTACTGACTCCCTGTTGCTAGGTAAAGGTAAAGGGTCCCCTGACCATTAGGTCCAGTCGTGAGCGACTCTGGGGTTGTGGCGCTCATCTCGCTTTATTGGCCGAGGGAGCCGGCGTACAGCTTCCGGGTCATGTGGCCAGCAGGACTAAGCTGCTTCTGGCGAAGCAGAGCAGCGCATGGAAACGCCATTTACCTTCCCGCTGGAGCAGTACCTATTTATCTACTTGCACTTTGACGTGCCTTTGAACTGCTAGGTTGGCAGGTGCTGGGACCGAGCAATGGGAGCTCACCCTGTCATTGCGGGGATTCGAACCGCCGACCTTCTGATCGGCAAGCCCAAGAGGCTCAGTGGTTTAGACCACAGTGCCACTCGCGTACCTAACATCTGGAGGACAGGATGCTGAACTCAATGGGCCACTCGCCTGATCCTTCATGACTGTTTTGATGTTTCGAAGTCACGTCCTCCTGGATGTTCCCAACCAACGTTACAACAGCGTTCCATAAAATCATCCTGGTTCTTAAGTCCCCTTCGTAGGAAAATGCCTGGACTTGTTGCGACACTCGGGACCTGCCGTCGGCTCTGTGCAGTCTTAGCTGGCTTGCTTGCAACGCATTGCAGAGACACCTAGGAGCATTCATCGCGAGCCAAAAAGTTTCCAGGAAACGTTTTTTTTTAATTGCTTGGCGATTAAGGGATGCTTAATTTCTTCCTGTCAAATTTAATCCTATTTGTGATGGGTTATGTGTTCTCTCGCCCCCTCCAGACATCGTCCTGCTCTTGCCCATCTCTGCCTCCCAATATTTAATTACTCACCTTTTCCTACAATTATTCATGGGGAATACAGGCTCCCAGTTAACATATTACCTTCTTTTGGCTTCATACTGGATAGGATGAATGGGCGCCGTGGCAACGGTAGCATCCGAAAGGCCCTCAATCAACATCCCTGGTGGTGGGTGCCTTCTTAAGACACGTTATTCCATTGCTATGGGAATTTTAAGGTCTCAAATATAGAATAAATATTCACAAATGCACACATATCTAAGTATATGAACTATGTGTCTGAAATAGTTTGGGAGAGCAATCCTGAAGCCATTTTGACTATCCCAATGACCTCATATTTTCCTCTGCAGTAAGGGAGGCACATGGGGAAAGCCTTCCCATTGTGTTTTTGCTTTTGCAAATCCTGTCCTAAGGGCGTATTTGTGAATGGTTAGGGTGAGCCTGTGACCTGGACTCAGGAACTAAAAGTATTTACCATCACAAAAGAATGGCCAGGCTGCCCAGGCAATGCAATCAGTGACCATTATCAGGTATCCTGGCAGGCAGGATTTCTGCTGTAGACCGCCCCCTTCTGTGATGTATGTATGATGCTTTTGGGGGGTGATCTTGGGTTAAACCACAGAGCCTAGGGCTTGCTGATCAGAAGGTTTGCGGTTCGAATCCCCGCGACGGGGTGAGCTCCCATTGCTCAGTCCAAGTTCCTGCCAACCTAGCAGTTCAAAAGCACGTGCAAGTAGATAAATAGGTACCGCTCTGGCGGGAAGGTAAACGGTGCTTCCATGCGCTGCTCTGGTTCGCCAGAAGCGGCTTAGTCCTGCTGGCCACATGACTCGGAAGCTGTACGCCGGCTCCCTCGGCCAATAAAGCGAGATGAGCGCCGCAACCTCAGAGTCGGCCACGACTGGACCTAATGGTCAAGGGTCCCTTTGCCTTTACTTGGGCTACAGGGTGGGCAATTTCAAAAGTCTATTATAAGGGCTTGCACACCATTGTTCAGGGTTCTCCTCCCTCCTGCGTGTGGGGACCCTGTTGCAACAGTTAATAAAAATCAGGCTTAATAGCCGCTTTGCTTCTCAATATTCTCTGCTTGGCCTCTGTTCTTTCCTCCTACCGATAGGGAACCCACTTAAGGACTCTATACGGCCTCCAGAATACCCCATAAGGGAAAGGGAGCAGTTTTTCTTATGGCACAATTATCTTTCCTGGCGCAGAAGGCAGAGAAGTCGGAATAGCTTGGGGCACCAAATCCTGTCACCGTGGCTTGGAAGTTGGCACAACTTCTGTGACCTCTCTGTTTAGCTGCTTCTGCTGCCGGGGGTGGCATTTCTTGACACTGCTATCTTCATAGATCATTCTCCCATATCCCCAGTATTCAGACTGTGAGTGCTGTTTTTTATTATTATTATTATTATTATTATTATTATTATTATTAAATTATGTCCTGTCTTTCCCCCTGGCAGGAAGTCAAGGTGGCTTACAGGTAAAAACAAAAGCAACTAAAAACATGGGGGCGGAGGAAAGCATCGTTAAAAACAATTAAACATTGCTAGAATTAAAACTATATTCACATACATATATGCTTATGGGCCCAGCCCTACTGGGGGACATTGCTATCCCTGACAACAAATCCTAATTATTGGATTCTTTTGCCCCATCTTTTTATGCCTGCCAAACAGCCGTGTCACGCTTATGATAACATTTTATTCTCTTGTTAATTATGCTGTTTTAAATGTGCAGTTTATATTTGACTTCACTTAGCAACGGTGTTGTTGTTTTTTGAAATGTTTAAGGTTTTTTTAAACTTTGTATTCTGTAGTTGACCCTTGCAAAGTTTTATTTTGAAATCTTTAAGACAATATTTTAGCTTTCTGTCAATTATGTTGCTTTGACTGTATACCCTATACTACAGAAATGTTTGATTCTGAATTGTTTTAAGGTAAAGGGTAAAGGGACCCCTGACCTTTAGGTCCAGTCGTGGCCGACTCTAGGGTTGCGGCGCTCATCTCGCTTTATTGGCCAAGCTTCTGGGTCATGTGGCCAGCATGACTAAGCCACTTCTGGTGAACCAGAGCAGTGCACGGAAACGCCGTTTACCTTCCCACTGGAGTGGTACCTATTTATCTACTTGCACTTTGAGGTGCTTTCGAACTGCTAGGTTGGCAGGAACAGGGACCGAGCAACAGGAGCTCACCCCGTCACGGGGATTCGAACCGCCGACCTTCTGATCGGCAAGTCCTAGGCTCTGTGGTTTAACCCACAGCACCACCTGCATCCCACATTGTTTTATTGATGTTTTAATATGCTGTAAAGCGTTCTGAGATGTTTCTTAAAATTATTAAGTGGTATAAAAATGGAATATAATAATAATCCATATATACAGGGCTTTTTTCAGCCAGAAGTCGCCAGAAATCAGTTCCAGCACCTCTCAGGTGGACACCGTTGCCATTCTAAGACAACGAGGGACACATTCATGGTGATTTCTGGCTCCTCTTTTTCCAGAAAAACAGCTCTGCATCTATATACAGATACACACGCATAAAATCTATTAAAGCCATGCAGAGAATTGCAATGAAAAGAACATGTCACCAGGCCTTTAATTGGAAGCAGTCAGTTCCCAGAAGCCGGAACGAAAAAGCCTTAGAATCGTAGAATTGGGGGGGGGCTGGGACCCCTAGATTCATCTAGTCCAGCCCCCTGCAATGAAGGGATCTCAGCTCAAGCATCCATGATAGATGGCAAATATATATATATATATATATTCGGGGGTCCAAAACTGCCTTGGCCCCTAGGAGACGGTGCCTATGGCTCCTAAGTTCTTGGCGTTGGTTGAGAGAGCTGCAGAATCTCTGTTTCATGTGACTCTCATCCAAGAATTTTTATTACTCCTCACTGTTTGTAAGTATGATTGTCCCGGAATGGGCAGGGATTAATCATGACATCCTGTTAGTTCTCCGGGATTTTCTTAATGCCTTTGCTTTGATTCATCTGTTTGTGTCGCGATGCGGAGCCCGTGGGCTGCTGGACATTTCAAATGACTCAATTGCTTCATCTCTCACTCCCCTTTTCAATGCTTGTGGACATTTGTTACCTCCCCATTTTGGGTGTGATAAAATGCCCTGAGCTTTTCTGACCCCCCCTTCCACCTGTTTACACACACACACACACACACACACACACACAGACACGCACACACAACTTTACTTGTATGCGGCCTTAGGTAAAAAGGTAAAGGTAAAGGACCCCTGGATGGTTAAGTCCAGTCAAAGGTGACTATGGAGTTGCAACGTTCATCTCACTTTCAGACCGAGGGAGCTGGCGTTCAGAAGGTCGGTGGTTTGAATCCCCGCGACGGAGTGAGTTCCTGTTGCTCTGTCCCAGCTCCTGGCAACCTAGCAGTTCGAAAGCACACCAGCGCAAGTAGATAAATAGGTATCGCTGCAGCAGGAAGGTAAACGGCGTTTCCGTGTGTTTTGGTTTCTGTCACGGTGTCCTGTTGCACCAGAAGTGGTTTATTCCTGCTGGCCACATGACCCAGAAAGCTGTCTGTGGACAAATGCCGGCTCCCTCGGCCCGAAAGCGAGATGAGCGCCGCAACCCCATAGTCACCTTTGGCTGGACTTAACCGTCCAGGGGTCTTTTAAAAAGTAAAGGTCCAGTTGTGGCCGACTCTGGGGTTGCGGTGCTCATCTCGCTTTACTGGCCGAGGGAGCCGGCGTACAGCTTCTGGGTCATGTGGCCAGCAGGACTAAGCCGTTTCTGGCGAACCAGAGCAGCGCACGGAAACGCCGTTTACCTTCCCGCTGGAGTGGTACCTATTTATCTACTTGCACTTTGACGTGCTTTCGAACTGCTAGGTTGGCAGGAGCAGGGACCGAGCAACGGGAGCTCACCCCGTCGCGGGATTCGAACCGCCGACCTTCTGATCGGCAAGTCCTAGGCTCTGTGGTTTAACCCACAGCGCCACCCGCCTCTCTCCCAGGGATTCTTTACCTTTACCTTATTGGGGCAGATGGGAAACAGAAGGGGACACAGCTCAATTCTGGCCCATGCTGTTGACACGCCAGTAAATGGGAAAGTTGGCCTCAGTGTGGTATTTTCCATATCCCTCATGATTTTCCCTCTCCCGTCTGCATCTGAGCGACATCCTCTAGGGGGCAGAAAAACGTGACGTTTGGGCATCTCCTCCTTGGCCCACACCGAAGTCTCGAGGATGCTGGCAGAGAGATGCCCCCAATGGGCAGGGGTGTGCGCATGGAGGGCGGAGCGCATGTTCCACTCTAGGCCTGTCACTTGCGCTTGCGAAAATCCGCCCTGACAACGTGTGGGAAAAGGGGCCTCCGGTTTCTTCCAGGCTCTGTGAGGAGATCAGAAATACGTCAAGGTCAGACGTGCGCTTCTCAGGCTCCCAGTTGGTCCTGGAAGATGCGAAGGAGACAGAATTAGACGAGGAGGCAGCGTGATTTGGGGATCAGTCACGACCAGAGCAGCAGGAAGGGAAGGTCACGGCCATTGCCACCAGGAGATCAGATTGATAAGGGCTGTGCGGCTTTCAATCTTCCAAGCTCTCTCTCACAAGATAGGAGTTGGGCTGCTCTGCCGAGCCAGGCAAAGGCTTGGCTGACGGGCCGTGAGAAAGAAAACCAAAGATTTCTAAACGTTCCTGCAAACCAAAGGGAATGGGAAAGGCTGCAGTTCAGTGGCAAGGGCACATGCTCCTGTTGAAATCTGTTCAGAATCACCAGGATTGCGATCTTAGGGCTCCTTCACAATTCCTTTTCTGCTGTGTTCCTAGATGCAGGCCTGCGCTTTCAGACCCTCCAAGTGTCCTTGTTTTCCAGGGACAGTCCTGGATCATCCTGGTTTCTGATTTGATGCTGGGATGCCTTGCTTTTCCTTTGTTGTTATTGAGTTGTTTAGTCATGTCTGCCTCTTCGTGACCCCCCTGGACCAGAGCACGCCAGGCACTCCTGTCTTCCACTGCCTCCCGCAGTTTGGTCAAAATCATGTTGGTAGCTTCGAGAACACTGTCCCACCATCTCGTCGTCTGTCATCCCCTTCTCCTTGTGCCCTCCATCTTTCTCAACATCAGGGTCTTTTCCAGGGAGTCTTCTCTTCTCATGAGGTGGCCAAAGTCTTGGAGCCTCAGCTTCAGGATCTGTCCTTCCAGTGAGCACTCAGGGCTGATTTCCTTCAGAATGGAGAGGTTTGATCTTCTTGTAGTCCATGGGACTCTCAAGAGTCTCCTCCAGCACCAGAATTCAAAAGCATCCATTCTTCGGCCATCAGCCTTCTTTATGGTCCAGCTCTCACTTCCATACATCACTACTGGGAAAACCATGGCTTTAACTATACGGACCTTTGTTGGCAAGGTGATGTCTCTGCTTTTTAAGATGCTGTCTAGGTTTGTCATCACTTTTCTCCCAAGAAACAGGCGTCTTTTAATTTTGTGGCTGCTGTCACCATCTGCAGTGATCACGGAGCCCAAGAAAGTAAAATCTCACACTGCCTCCATCTCTTCCCCTTCTATTTGCCAGGAGGTGATGAGACCGCTTTTCCTTAGGACATCCCAATTTCGATCGGGAAAATGTTGGAGGGGATAGAGTTATGCGACTCCCAAGCTTAGGAGATAAGGAACTATACAACCTTTAGAAGACATCTGAAGGCAGCGCTGTATAGGGAAGGGTTTTTAATGTTCAGTGTTCGTTATTTTATTATGGGTGGGGAATCAATCAATCTGGCAGTACAATTGACTTTTGAAGATGATTACATGAATTCCACTCCATTAGAAGAAGTTCCAAGTGTCCCTGTTTAACAGGGACAGTCCCGGATTTACAGAAGCCATCCCGGTTTCTGATTTGATCCCAGAATGTCCAGCTTTCCCTTAGGACATCTCTATTTTCACTGGAGAAATGTTGGAGGGTATGGAGTTATCCGATGCCTGAGCCATCTGAAGGCAGCCCTGCATAGGGAAGTTTCAAAGTTATAATAATAAAGTTGTTGTTGTTGAATAGGACCTCCCTATTTTAATCAGAGAAATGTCGGAGGGTATGCACTTTAAAGCTGCATCGGAGCAAATGGTAAAACACCGGAAGACCAAATTGCTGTTTGTTCCAATTCCGCATTAGAGAGCAGGTTTTCCTAGGGGAAAAAGGCAGCGGGGGAAGGGAAAGCACTCAGACACGGGGCTTTGAAGCACTGACCTAGGGCAAAAAAATACAGGGCAAAAGGTTAAGTGTGGATGAGCCCTTTATTTTATTTTATTTTATTTTATGCTTGGGAGAGCAAACATAAAGGATTCAAAGGCAAAGAGCCCTGTGCCAAACCGAGCACGCTTCAATTTTGGAAATGGATTTTCGAAATTCTTGTGGCTGAATTCAAATGCGGGAGGCGTGGAATGCAGGACAGATGCAGAGGAGCCGAAGCAATGGATTTGTCGTGGAGCAACAGAGCCTGTTGGTCAACCCTATGTTGACCACGTTGCATAGCAGGGCCAATGTGCTGGTCTCGGGGGGGGGTTACCATGCAGCGTGGTCCGTGTCCGGTCTGAGGCTGAAGCGGGGTCCAAGGCAGGGAGTCAGGCGTGGTCAGGAACTCTGGCAGAAAGCAGGAGAGGGCAGTGGCGTAGCGTGGGGGGTGCAGGGGGGGCCGGCCGCACCGGGCGCAACATCTGGGGGGGGCTCTCGGCGCTCGCCGCGGTCCCCGCGAATCAGGGCTGCGGAGGGCGCACCAGGCAGCCCCTCCTCACAGCCCCGCCGCCGCTGCTGCTGCAGCTGCTGGGCCATGTGGCATTTTCCTCGCCTCTCTGCCCTCCTCCTCCGGGCAAGTGGCGTCGTTTGAGTGGCAACTCGCCTAAGATCACCTGACACGGACCCGCCGCCGCCGCCGTGGCTACCTTACCGTAAATACCCCAGCCCAGGCAGCAGCAAGAAGAAGCTGGCAGCGGCAGCAGGTTAGGTGTTAGGGGCGCAAATTACTTGCCTTGCCCCGGGTTATGGGGCGCAAATTACTTGCCTTGCCCTGGGTGCTGACAACCCATGCTACGCTGCTGGGACAGGGTGCCGGCAGGAACAGGTAACCAATGATGTTGCTCCAGCAACCTGGGCGGCCCGGCGGCCCCGGTCCACAGGTGACTCGCCTCTCCCGGCCTGGAGGTGAGCCCTCCTCCTGTGAGAACTTAGTTCCCTCCGCCTCTCTGCCCTGAACCTCTGCAGCTCAGGAGAGGCTGGAGGGTTCCCGGACCCAGAGGCAACCTCCTCTTCCCCTGACGGGGCTGAGAGTGGAGCACCTGCAGGCAGTGGGTCCTCCATCCCCTCCGGAACCAGAGTGAATTCATCTGGTGCCTGCTCCTGAGGATCCGGCACAGGTGAGGACCCTTCAGGCTCAAGCCCCAGCCCCGGCTCAGCTGGTTCTGGAGGCGGGGAATCCTGTGCAGGCTGGAATCCCTCAGGTTCAGCCTCTGAATCGGATTCCCAGGCCATCACAGCCAGACCGTTATGTGCCTCATGCGCACAGAACGAAAGCGACACGGGGCCAGCTTACAGGTTTCTCTTCGGCGCGGTATGTTCTCCTGCAGCTCAGTTTGGAGTTAGCACTCGTGGCCCCTCTGACTTTCAACATCTGCACCGAAAACATCTGGGAGTTGGTGTAGGAATTGTGGCAACACGTGTCGACACGGCTCCGATTTCTTGGCTGCGACCAGCGGCACTATAAGGGCGGGTGCGGACAGAAATCCATTGTTAACTCTCGACTTGCGGTCGCACTGCACATCATCGGGTAGCTTCTACAGGTGCTTGAGTTTGGAATCTGCGGCTCTGATGCTTGGCTGAACCAGGGGGACAATATTAATTCTGGTCCCTGAGCTTTCATCAGGAACAGGAAGGCATGGGTGTGGGGGGCTGCCCCCCCCAGCTACTGCTGAAAGTTGTGGG